>NW_019384522.1:911634-918863 GCF_000671375.1 Centruroides sculpturatus
GATGGTTCAAATTTTTACAAGATGTTATTATTATTTATTGTGAAATTTTGTTGCCCCCTAAAGGACAACAAAATTTCACAATAAATAATAATAATATCTTGTAAAAATTTGAACCATTTCATTTCATATTTTTGTTGCATCTATGATTTGGACCAATTGAAATGAGCATGAAATTTTTCATTACTTATTCAGTGACGAAACTGAATTTTAGTCTTTTAAATTGAGATAGCTAAATAAGGGGGCGGCAAAATTTTCCTCTGCCCTGGGAGGCTGACACCCACGCTACGCCACTGGTTTGAGTCCCACTTTGGACTAATATTCTTTTCTTCCAGAACCTTTTAAATTATTAAAATATTAATTTAATTATAATTATTAAATTTACCAAGAGATGTTACCTAATGCCTACCTCTAGGCCAAATTACTTAGCATTTAATTATTAATAGTAGCAGTATATTATTATATAATCCAATATAATCCAGCAATTATTTGGATTTAATCAAATAATCAGGTTTATTGATGATTACATTTGAAGAAGACCTTCAGTTGAACTTAAATTTCAGTTGAAAACATTCTTGTTCATTAAAATTGTTGCTGGACTATGTTAGTTAAGATGCAAAATTTATTTCTGATATTCCCTCCAGTTGCTATAACAGGCCAAAGAGGTCATTTTGACCCAATTTGGTTTTGAATGATATTGATATGATAGTGATTATCCGGAAAATTTTTTGATATTTTCTACCTTTTTATGGAAAGGATGTGCATGAACAAAACAATTTTCAAAAATTGACATGGGTTATTTTGTATTTTGACCCATGATTTTTTCTTATGTTGACTGTCTGGGACTGAGTGGGAATCCTCTAAACATAATAGAGAATTTAACCAGGTCTGGTTAGATTCTCTGCTGTTTGGAAGATTCCACTCATTACATGCTGTGGTCTGTGAGTTGATGCTCTGTGTTTTTGGTTTTGTTTTCAGTCATATTTATATTTCTGTTGCATTGTTTAATTGTTTATGATGTAAATTTTTGCTGCTGAATATCATTGTGGCCATTTGCTTAATTAATGTATTGTTTATACTAAATGCCTTCCAATATATCAATGACAACAAATCTGGTCAGTGCTGACAAGATATCAATAATGATTTGGTGAAAGCTTATTCCAGAAGATGGCCTGTACATATTTTCTAAAACATGCTTGATTGTGGCCATCAATGTATGGATACTGTACAAAGTCAACAGGACCAAAAACTATGAGAAGGGACTTCATTCTCAGTTAGTTGAACAACTGCAGGAAGAGTACTGAAGACAAACATCTTGCAGGCCATGCTAGTGTATTGTCATTGACAATAGGTGCAGCATGAAAAAGAAAACATCATTACTGATTCAAATGCAGAAACAAAATTAGTTATGTCATGTATTGTGTGTAAGAATATAAATATGTTGAACATGCACAAGAAGCAAGCTTCTTGTGCATGTTCTTGTGTGAGTTGCTGCAGTGAAATTAAAACAATGAGTTTACTGTTAAGTATAATTCATCTAATTTTTATGGGTAAATTAGCTGCGTTTCCAAGTTTTAGAAATGTTGATGGCTATTGCTTTTCTCAGATTTTAAACAAAAAAAGATAGTTGTTTATTTTGAATAAAATAAGCTCTGAAAATCAGTTTGATTTCTTATATGGGTCAGAATGATCCAAAGGTATGAATAATTTCTGGTCTTCCTAGTGTTAAGGATGAAGTTATAGAGAAAGAAGTACAAACAACACTACAATTGTGTAAATGTTTCCTGATTATACCACTAGATAGATATGGTAAAATCTGTGTAAACCAAATTGACAGTACTATGATTATTTTTTCCATTTTAGTAGGTTATTTTGTTTTCAATGCGTTTCAGTATTTTTTTTTTTTTAATTGTTTAAGCTACTCAAGTAAATGGCACAGTTATGTTTATTTTTTTAATAGAAAAGTCACTTAAACATATAAAAATTTACTGTAATTGTAGGCAGATGGTGTAAAACTGCAGAAAATTGTAAGAACAAAAATAAAACCTTTGTATAACATGCTCTAATTTATACCCTGCACTTCCAGGCTGGCTGTTGAAAGCAAGGTAAACTGGTATGCATTAATTCACATGACACTGTGTCCTTATTATATAGATTAGTATTTAAAATGTCTACAAAGGACTTATTTTATAAAATAACAGGACTTATACTGGTGACCTGGTTTGGCAAAATTTTAGAAAACTAATCAGAAAAAACATGGTTTATTATTCACCTGAACACCTTTTACATGATATAATTGTGTTTTGGACCTGTTGGTCCCTCATCAGCAGGTTTACATCCAAAAATTTTTAAAAGCAAATTATTTAAAAATTACTACAATTTATACATTTTTTACCATAAAACTGACATTGAAACGAAATAACTTATAGTATCTTGATTATCAATTACATCAAAACTTAAAATTATTAACACGGTAAATCAAAACATATTTCCAATTCCTGCATTCAATAACAGTAAGTATAAGTCATTTTATTAAAAAGACGAGTTAACAATTTAAAACTTACATATTCCACACCAACTATAACTTGAACAATTATCCTATTACAATGTTATTTCCCTTATATACCCGTCATTTCCTCTTTCAATCATACCTTTCCATAATTGGTTAATTACTTTGGGTATCTGCATAGGCTTGATATATTTCTTATATATTAATTTATCACCTTTCCTTTCTATTGTTATATGTAAGTAGTTAATACTATTGTTTTTCCATTTCAATTTCAAACTTGATATTTGCTTTAATGTTGTTTGCTTGTTCTAATATTAAGCTTTCATTTGTTTTTCTTTTGTTAAACACGATAATGCAATCATCAACATACCTATTGTAGAATTTGATCCCTTGTATATTTCAAATTTTTTTCATCAGTCTGTATCAGGAATATTTCTGCCAATCTTGGACCTATGCATGTTCCCATAGGTATTCCATTAGTTTGGGTAAAAAATTTATCAAACTGGAAATAATTATTTTCGATTATTAATAAACATAATTTGATTATACATTTAGGTGCATCTATTCTTAATAACGAGTTTTTAATGTCTTCTTTAGTAATACTAGGATACAAATCTGTGTTCTATTAACACCAAAATTTAACATTAGAGTAAAAACACACAAAGATCCAGTAAAAGGTGTTCAGGTGGAAAATAGACCATGTTTTTTCTGATTAGTTTTCTAGAATTTTGCTGAACCAGGTTGGTTCAGCAAAATTCTAAAAAACTAATCTAAACTACTTTTAGAAAACTAAACTGGCATGCAGTTTAGAAGTTACCACCTGAAACATTAAAATGCTGCTTTTTTGTTTCATTGCTGTTAACAAATTGCAGTTGTTGTTGTTAAGTTCCATCGAGTCGTCGTCGACTCCTGGTGACTTCATGGACAAGTCTTCTCCATCTTGATCTTTCCCTTGTTGTCTCTCGTAGCTCATCCAGCTTAATTTCTGTGACTTTTTCTATTTCTTCTATCCATCTTATCCGTTGCCTTCCCCTCTTCCTTCTACCTTCCACTTTTCCCAGCATAATAGTCTTCTCTAGGGAAACTTCTTTACGCATCACATGTCCAAAGTAGGTCAATTTTTGTTTTAAGATTCTTGACTCTAAGGAGAAGCTTGGCTTAATTTTTTCTAAAATTGAGATATTTGTTTTCTTTTCTGTCCATGGAACTCTAAGTAATCTTCTCCATACCCATAATTCGAATGCATCTATCATTTTTCTTTCCTTTTTCCTTAGAGTCCAGCTTTCACAGCCATATAATGTTACAGGGAAAACCATTGCTTCTACAATTCTTTTCTTAGTATGAATGGAAATGTCTTTATCTTTCATTATCTTGGTGAGATTTGCCATGGCTGTTCTGCCAAGATTAATTCTCCTCCTGATTTCTCCTTCACAACTTCCATTCCTTTCTATCTTTGAGCCCAAAAGTATGTAACTTTCTACCACTTCAATTCTTTCACCATCCACAATGAAATCTTTTAACTCTTTAGTTGACATTACTTTAGTTTTCTTTACATTTAGCTTCAAACCAAATTTAGCACTTTCTTCTTTTACCCTTATGATAAGTTTTTCTAAATCTGCTTTGCTTTCTGTCAAAAGGGTGGTATCATCTGCATATCTTATGTTATTAATAGTTTCGCCTCCAATCTTGATACCAATGGACTCTTCATTTGTAGTAACCATTCTCATGATATATTCAGTATATAAGTTAAACAGATATGGAGACAAAATGCAGCCTTGCAAACAAATTGCAGATAAACATAAAAAAGTAAGCCCAAATAGTCTATAATAATAATTTTTGGATTATGTGGACTAATATGGTTAACCATTAATAAGTAATTAAAATAATTTTTTTAAAGGTAGGTGGTTACAAGAGTGCAGAATAGTTTCAGGATCAAAACTTTTTTCAAATGTATACAAAATTTCCCAAGAAATTATTGCACACTAATACACCAAATAAAACAATAATTTAATAATTATTGCTACATAATTTGGAAATTTCAAATTAAATTGTACAAATAATTAAATATCCGTATTGTATAATTTTCTGTGCAATGCTAAACTGGTAAATTAAACTGAAAAATCAAAATCATGGTTTGCTGATGAGATTGACTTGATCTTATTGCAAGCCCATAACTGTGTAAGTAGACGGTAATAAGTGACTGATTGGTAACAGAGTAAACAATGTTCCAATTTTAGTTTTAAAACAGTTTCCCTGTGTTTTGACAAATTTTTCCAGTTAATGTCTATAAGTTTAGTTTAGTTGACACTTTTTCATTTTATTTCAAAGCTGGCTATTGCTATTTACATGGCTATTGCTGTCTTATTCTTCTACTGCAAATTTCCCAAATTGCTTTTATGAAATTAGACAATTTTTGTCCCTCTGGCCTGTTAGAATGTTATGTTATACCTACAAAAAGTTGAATTAAATTTAATTAAAAATAATATTTAATGAGTTTGAAACTAAAGATGACATTACAGTGTGTAAAAATAAAACAAACAGTTAATGTAGAAATCCATTTTACACTAAACTAATATTTGCACAAAATTTAAAATATTAAATAACTCAATTTAACTTGTAAGTGCATATTTGCAAAGACAGTAGCTTATAGTACATGTGTACTGTCTTTACTAGCATGTACGGGTACAGTACTGTACATAAAGTATTTTAAACAGTCATGCATGGTATGGTATTTGCCTTAACAGGGGAGTCTACTGAGAAATTTATCCCTGTATTCACTGGCCACCCCTATAGTTCAATTGCAGGTGTTTATGAACTGTTCCAATTATATAAATTAAGTGTAGAAATAAATAAATACAATTTATTGGTGGATAGTGAAGACAAAAAATTTTTTTATTTTTCATTATAATTTTAAATATAATTNTTATTTAATTTTAATGCGACAAATGTGCACGATTTTCTTTGCGCAACTTTGTAAAATCTGGTTGGTTTTTTTTGGTCAGCTTCAGTCTCGAGTCATCTTCGAGTCGAAGTCGGTGACGATTCATGTTTGTCACGGCCGAAAATCCGCTCTCGCAGAAGTAAATATTTTATTGCCGCTTCGCTGACACGATAATAATGATAATTGTACAATTAACACAAATTGTGTTAATTGAACAATTTTTGTTTCTTGCGTAAGAATTTCATTTATGTATCGTCACAATGCATTTTTTGATGAAATTTAGGGAATATTTTTAGTTATAAATAAACAAATTTGCGCATTCGTCATCGTGTTGTAAATTGCCGAATTTTTGATGGTCCATCATTACACATGTCTGCAAGTAAAAAACTGCATAGGGTTTTTATACATTTTCTCACAGATTTCAACTTAGTAAAAACGAAAAAAAATACCAAAAAAATTCCATCTCGTCAATTTTCTTAAAATAGTTAACTTAAAATATACTATTTTTTCTTTCTTATTTAAAAAATAGCCTTAAAACGAAGACTTCTCACATTAATTCCATCAATTATAGCTGGACTTGGTAATAAATAAATAAAAATGTTAATGGTTGAAGAGAGTAGTGGTAGGGGAGGTGGGTTAAGTAGTTTTAGCGTTAGGAGGAAGATTTCGTGATCGTATAGAAATGGGTTAAAAGTTGATAGCAAGTAATATTACTGGTGAGGGTTGAGCGTGTTTCGACGTGTTATCTGGGATACTAGGAATAAATATAAACAACTTGCTGTTGGATTACATCGTGTTTCAACAAGCTAAATAAGTTCATTATCTCGCTGGCCATCTAATGCTACACTCAGTTTATATCCAGCATTCGAACGCTACTGCACTTGTATTTTTATTTCTGGAATATGGCTCGCAGAGGTTGCGTAATTTCTCCCGACAGCTTCTGTTATGTTTGTGGTGAATACACAGTGAAAAGTCAACAAAGAAACATAAGTGAGTTTGTGAAGAAAGTTTAATTTGCATAATTCAAATTGAAACTTGGAGATGGAGACAAAGCAGATTTCTGAAAACAATGGGAGAAAATGAAAAAGAAGCATGGGATTCTTTCAAGAATGTAGTGCGTAAGTTTTTGGGGAATATTAAGGACCCTGACTACAAAACCATTGTACAACGCATGCTGGCAGCAGCGTATGAATTTCGAGGATGCGAGATAGCTTAAAAGTTCATTTCTTACACTCCCATATTGACTATTTTCCCGAAAACTTGGGAGCCTACAATGAAGAACAGGGTGAAATATTTCACCAGGATGTCCATAATATCGAGAGACGTGAAAAGGAAAATTGGATGTCAATATGTTAGCTGACTACTGTTGGATGCTCAATCCAGAAACCAGAGGAAATTGGAAACGAGTTTGGAGAAGCATCAAAAAGAAGAAGAAAAGGTTTCGTAAGAAAAAAGAGTAAAGCTAAAATTGTGTATAAATATCAGAAACAATTTGTTGATTAGTTGTAAGAAAATATTTATTACAATGAACTAAATATATTATAAGAGTTTTAATCAAAAATTTGTTTTTACAGTAGATCCCCCTATAAGACGGTAGATATGTTCCGTTCTTTATGAATCAATTTTGTAGGAATCATAGTTTACGGACTACGGCTGTTTGAAAGGTTTTCTTTCATAAAATTAATCGATTCTAGACTAATTCGACTCAACATTTCCAAAATACGTATATTTTTTTGAAAATAATCCGTATAAACTACGTTATAAACAAAAAATTGTAGGATT
>NW_019384522.1:925217-930388 GCF_000671375.1 Centruroides sculpturatus
GTAGGAATTAAGGAGAATAAAATAAAAGCCTTAATACGAGCAGAAAAAGAAGGCAATAAAAGTAAAGTTAAAAGAGAGAAAAAGGAGTTCACTGTAATGGAATACAGGGCTCAGTTAAGTAACATTTACAGAAAAATAGGAATAGAAAGCAACAAGAAAATAGCATATAAGAGAAACACGACAATATTTCAAATGCTAAGAAACGACAAAACACCCGTTGACAGGAGGCTGATCCCAGGTGTATACAGAATACCGTTGTATGATAGGAGGCTAAATAAGGAGTTATATTATATAGGAGCCACTAAAAGATCATTAAATGAAAGATTGAAGGAGCACAAAAAGAATGTAAGCTTTAAACAACCAGTCACGGCTTTGGCCAATTACGCGATAGCAGATCCAACAGAGATCGACATCAAATGGAGCAAGGCAGATGTCATACAAAAAGTGAAAAATATAAAACATCTAAAATATGCAGAAGCCTGGCACATTTACAAGAGCAAAGAAAAAGGGCGTAATATAAATTTCCGTGAATCGAACAAAATAGCGTCGGCATGGAAAGCGGCAACTTTAAAATTATAAAATTATATTTATGAGCATGCGCAATCGAGAAGAACGTGCAGTTTGGAATCTCCGTTATGCAAATTTGAAATATATTTCGATTGATAATTCGATCCTGATGAAGGTTTGTGAATCAGACCGAAAACGTTCGACAGATGTAAACTAGACTGCATTTTAAAGGTACAGTGAATTTTGGTTAGATGATAATTTTATTATCAATATTAAAATTATTTCTTAAAGCTTTTTATTTTAACCATAAATAGTGTATAAAAATTTAATTATTTTTGGCTTCATGTGTTCTGTATTAGACTGGAGTATTTATTAAAAATTAAATCTTAACCCATTGAAATAGATTATAAAAACAGTAGAAAGTATGGTTAAACACTTTGTAAATCAAAACTTCTTCTTCCAAGAACGTCAGTCTATGAGGCAGAAGTTTTGATTGACTCTGACGTTCTTGGAAGAAGAAGTTTTGATTGACATAAGTTGGCGTGACATCCAACCCGTGAACTTAAAACACTTTGTATGTTTGTAAAATTGAATGATTTAAACAAGAATGACAGTCATTCTTATTTTTGTTGAATATTTTGACTGATTCATTTAAAACAAGATGACTGTTTCTAAAATCAAAGTTTGGAATGGTACTAGTACAATCTTGTCTGAAATATTTTTCTCAGATTGCTTCTTTTTTCTCAGATTCAATTGTGTGTGTCATTCAGCTTTTAATCCACAATTTATGCATTTGGTGAATTTAGAAATGTCAATATCCACTAGATGACGTTTTCTTCACAATGTAAACTAACTCAGTCCTTTGTGATTTTCATTAGTTTCATTTGAAATATCATCAGAATAGAGCATGCAGGTTGAGCTAAATTAATACTTTATGGCTGAATTATTAGTACTGTAATTTATTTCACTTGTTTGACTTTATGAACATATTTTTAGTGTCATTTCTTGCAAACATATGAATAGATAATTGTTGTTCTGGTGGGTTGGTTGTACTGGTCATTCTCTGCTGGATTTTTGGGTATGTAGTGATTGTGTATTTGTATCATTCAGTTTTAATAGTTTTTATTAGTAAAAGTTTTATGTCAAGTCATTAATGAAAAGCTGCCTTAGATCAATGTTTGATGATTGTCAAAATTAGACAATAGATTAACCAGTTTATTTTTAACTAACAGAAGTAGCACAAACTAGTTAATGTAAAATCATTGACAATTCTGTCAACCAATAAAATGTGCAATAAAGATGAAATAGAATTAGGATATTTGTGGTTGGTAATATCAATGTTTTAGGTTTGTTTATTTTTTAATTAAATACTTTAAGTATTTAAAATCAGATTTAAATACTTTGGATTATGCATTTAACATCTCAGCAACATATAAGATTGTCCCTTTATAATGATTTTTTAGGTAATTTTTGAACACCAATTATTCAACAACCTCATAGCTGTATTAAATTCTAATGTAGCTATTTTATTTGAGAAAGAGTAAGCATCAATACACTATATAACCTTTTTCCAACAAAATAATTTGTAAATGCCTTTCTGATAGAACTCCCAATCTTTAGAAGTGAAGAAAGCTACCAACCCTATAATGCTTTTCAGTTGCCTAGAGCAAAGAAAAGATAGTTGGAAGGCATGATGTCTGGAAAATATGAAACTAGGGTAGAATTTCTTAACCAAGGTTATGGAGCTTGTTTTAGGTCACAGGTGTATGTTTGCTCTGATGAAGTGTAAGTTATTTCTGAAGCAGTAGATCTGCATCCTATTACAACTGTGCTGAATCAGTCTTTTTACTGATTGTTTGACTAGTGGCAAGACATTTGTAATACTGAAATGACTATTTTTGCATAACTTACATTTGGATTAATTGATCAGGATGATATTTGATGTGTCAGATGATTGTAAAAAGATATTCAAAATTTTGTCCACTTTAAATAATTCAAAAGATTTAAAAATTTATATAGGTATACCTCGACTTACGTTGTTTCGAGTTACGTCGTTCCCGATTATATGTCGTTTGTCAAAAAAGTATATGGAAAAATAAAAATCAAGTTTAAGTCATTTTATTCGACTTTATGTCTGTCCGCCACAAATATTGAAGTCGTAATATCACTAAAAAAATGTTTAAAGCACATAAAATCATATTATAATATATACATTTACAAGTATATACTGTATTTACAGTACATGCATTCGTAAAGTTAAATTACTTTTTTCTGTACTATATTAAAAACTAAAATTTATTTGTTTGTAAGCTTAAAATAGATCCTTATTAACCATATATTATTAAAAATGCATTAATAAATAAAATATAGAACGGGAATTGGTAATTTATGGTTTAGCCTAATGGCAAGTAGATTCGACTTATGTCGTTTTTCGACTTAAGTCGTTCTCCTGGAACCAATTACCGACGTAAGGCGAGGTATACCTGTACTGGTGTTTAATTCTGCTCCACACTATAGATATCCGTTGATCATCAGACAGACACAAAAATTTTCTGTTGGAGGATGCTGGGTTTCGATGTTTGGTAGACTTTCACTGGATGACAGTGATATGAAAACTTGGTGTTTCTTAGACAATCCATTTTTCATGGCATATTCAACAACTGCAAAAATACCATATTCTTGTGGCATACAAAACAATGACCAGATTGAGCTTCTAAAGTTGTTGACTGTCAATATATCTGGAATCCATTTGTTCAGTTTCCAGATTTTTCTTGATATAAATGGATATGAATGGTTTTATCATTTACATGGAATCTTTCTGCAAGCTTTATTTCATTGAAATAATATTAAAAATTTCATGATTTTTTTTAATTGCTTAATGATAATGATATTTGCATACAAGTAAGTATTCAATATAATTATTATTTAAAGGTGGTGATGACGGTGCAGATATGTCAATGGATGCTGATGCTTCGTTAGAAGATTCACAATTAATAGATGAAGAGGGTCAAACAAAAGATGAATCTGAAGTAAATAGTGGTGCTGGTGAAGTGAGTACATTTTTTATTATTTTAAATTTCAAGTAAACTGAATTTTTGAAGTTTTGTATTACATACATAAATGATGGTTCTTTTTAAAATGAAATTTAAATGAAGTTTATTTGAAATTGAAATGCAATTTATCAAGAAAATAGCTTGCTTAATATATTTACTTTACAATTTATAAATGACAAACATCTTATGATTTTTATGTTTGGACAGTGAACATTTCATAGAACAAACACAAGAAGTGACGCTGTGTTTAAGATTTGTAAAAATGTATTTTAATGTCATCTGTACATGGTTTATGCAGGGATGCACAACCTTTTTTGAAGAAGGGCCAAATTAGGATTAAGTTTATTGACTGGGGGCCGAACCTCCAAGTGATTAATGCGATGTCTGATGTAATTTGCGAGATTCTTTGTTGTATCGTCATGTGGTTAAGACTGATTGTTTGAAAACACCGTCTTCTCAGGACACATCTCACTTGCGATGATAAGACACTTTTTTATCATATTGCCATCTGTGAAAGGTTTCCCATTCTTGGCTATTAAAGCAGATATTTCTAGGCTGGCTTCAACAGCTGCATCCAATTCTCCAGATTGTTTCTTGAACACATTTTGTTGTCTGATTAGTGATCGTTGTAACAATTCGATTTTCCGTTTGCGTTCCGTACCTTGCAGAAGGAAATCCTTGTGTTGGCTTTCATGATGTTGCTTCAGGTTGAATTCTTTTGGCACTGCTATTGTTCCATTGCACAAGAGGCAAATAATGCTGTCTTACCTTTTGTTGCACAAAAGAGTACTTGTTAGTCCACACTTCTTGAAACTGATGATTCTCGCGATTGACCTTGCATTTAATGCCCGGCGCCATACTGTTCACTCTGCAAAACAATGTCTCATTATGCCGAAAATTCTGAGGCCCGCAACAAATCATGTTTGAGATAAGGCAAGCTAGACTACCACGTGCTTTGTTCTGTATCCACTCTGACCAATGACTAAAGAGGGCGGGGACAGAAGACTATTACGCACACGTGGCCAGGCAGATCTTAATTCGTTCGACCCCTGTTTGGGCGTCTCCACCATTTCTCAGAATTTGTGAGTCAGATCGTCAACATGCCAGGTGCAGGACACTAATCCATCATAAATGTGGTTACCATTCTTACCTAAATTATATTTATGGCCCGTCAGTTTTACCCCTGTTCAGAAATGAATCAAAAGTGATTAACACAGTGCAGTGGAAAATCTGAATATTTTAAATATACAGTGGAACCTCGGTATACGTCTGCTTTAGAATACGTCAAATTCGGAATACGTCCTGTTTGGAGGAAACAAATTTTGCTCGGTATACGACTTTTGTTCGGTATACGACTTAATTCAATTATACGCGCCATCTATGAACAAGTAGCACTATCGGTGTACTGCACTAGACTAGACGTTCGCGGTGCTACGGTTTACAACTTTGTTAAATTTCTTCTGATTTTAATTTGTAAGTAACATTTTATTTTTATTAATCATGAATTGCAAAAGGGCAACAGAAAAATAAAAAAATGACTAGAATCACAACGGAACTGAAAAAAGAGATTGTTGAGAAATATGAAGGTGGCACGCGTGTTCGAGATTTAAC
>NW_019384522.1:931027-935342 GCF_000671375.1 Centruroides sculpturatus
TTTTTTCTAGTTTGAATGACATTAGGTTGACGAATAAGCGTCTTTTCAGAAAAGATTGATTCAAATTCGACTATACCAATCAGAATCTAGAATGTAAACAAATGCTAAAAAATCGTTATTTTCATGGTTTTTCAGCGCTATTTTCACTTATTTTTGTTATTTAACGCTATTTAGACGAATAGGCAAGTTTTCCGAAGCATAAAATTGAAGATTTCCCGCCAAAATAGAAACTTCCCGATAACATCGGAATCATTTTAAAATATTCGATATCTAAACCAGAAAGTGTTAAAAATAGACTTATTTATAGAACAATCCCCCATTTCTCACCTCAGGGAAAGTCATAAAACAGTTGGGTGCTAATGACTTTGTGAAAGGGAAAAAGTTCTAAACTTAGAAACTTCGAAAGAAGGGCTATACCGTCCTCAAACGCATAAACTGCAGGTTGTGCACCCCTGGTTTATGGAATGAGACTCACAGTTGTATACATGGGGTGATCTAGGTTTTTTGGGGCCTAGGACTTATTGAAGTCCAATGGGGCCCCATTTTTTGTTAATGCAAATAATACTATAAATTATCATTATTAATATTAACTATTTTTTACTATACGATAAGTGCTCATTGTTAATGAAAAAGTATTAAAAATTTATGATAATTCAATTTTTGTTGGCTCTTGACACTTGAGGACCCAGGGCTTAAGCCCTATTAGTCTCTATGTAGATCCACTCCTGTGTAGACATAACATTTTTTACACTAGTTAATTTCTGTTCTCTGAATTTTTGTAAGTGCTGAACTTTTTATTTAAAAAACTGATATTATTATGGGACCTAAGAAGAGTGGAATGTCAAGAACTGTGTTTAGTATAGAAACTAAGCAAGAGATAATAGCCAAGTAGAGAGTGGGCAGATGTCTGATATTGTAGGCAGATGCTTCAACAGGTCTACAGTAGATAAATCTTAGCTAAGAAAGATATAATCAAAAAGTCTTGTGCTGATAAAGGAGTAATGAAAATTGCATCTGAGAAACAAACATGTGCCATCCGTGAAAAAATGAAGAGATTGTTTTTAGTTTGTTATTACATGTAAATAAACATAGTAAGAAAGTATATAATTATTTGTTTTTGTGGATTCCAGAACGAATTAACCAAATTCCCACGAAAATCTATGATAAATTGATAATTGGTTAATTAACCCACTACTCTCCCCCGCTGGGGAATTTCGAAAACTTTCTTATTAGGGTGCATTCTCATGGTGTACCTTACTATAACTCAGTTAAAAATAAAAAATCACATCTAAAATAGTACAGTAGAAGCTGAGTTCTTAAGGATAGGCTTATTCCTCTTCCTCTCCCCTGCAGGAGAGAATTTCGAAAAATCCCTACTTCAGACAAAAAATTAACACACATAAACTGGAAAGATATACTACACACAACAATTAACACCTCAATACTACTTCCAGCAGTCAAAAGATTTTAATATTCTAATGTTTTCGGCCGTCTTTTAGAGGCCCTCTTCAGGATGAAACATTAAAAAACAGTTCTATCTTTTGAAGGATTCTAATAATCGAATACAGCTGTGTTCCGAACTTTTAAATATTTAAACGATGCGTACGATATAAAAATCGTTATGCTTACAAGAAGAAAAATTATTATTTTAAAATAACGCTATACATAAATTATTATTGTATAAATTATTAAATTATATTAATATTAAAATCTTTTGACTGCTGGAAGTAGTATTGAGGTGTTAATTGTTGTATGTAAATCCCTACTTAGTGTACAGTACACTCTTGTGACATATCCTAACTGTGTACCAAATTTCAGCTTTCAGCTCCTAACCATTTGGGCTCTGCACTGATTATTATCATCATCATCATCATTATCAGTCCATCTCGATTATATTATAAGATACTATCTGACGAGCAATTATTTATTGTGACATCTAAACAAAACTGGATTGCAATTTTTAATCATATTTTTAATTTAATTTAAAATATATGCTCTCCACCTCATTAGTAGTGGTTTGCCCCTGTATATCATATTTTCTTGCTAGCAATAGAGTAGTGTCAGGGCTGTTTCACACTATGACCGAGTGGACCAACTGGTCCTATTCCAAGTCATGTTGCCATGGCAACAGCAGTCGGCCGACTGACTGGTTGTTCCATTCGGACAGATTTAAAAAGTTAAATATTTGTAGTCGGGTCGGAGCAGTCAATGAGCTACAGCCAATGACAGCTTTGAAACTACAGCCAATCAGACTTTGGATATATGAAAACTATCAAATCAATCAAACATAACTTTACATTATATATATTTCAAATTTATTTAAATTTTCCCTTGTACCTTATTTCTTTCATAACTGCTTAAATTTTATATGGAAACACAAATGATTTTAATATATATATTAAAAAACATTATTGACATAATGAGAAAAGATGGTATTATTTAGACTTTTCGGAAGAATTTATAAACAAAGTAAGATAATTTCTGCAAAGTTTAACCAGATAGATTACAAAAATATTTTTAAAAATTAGAAAAACTTAAAATGATTTTTAACACTCGTTCCAATTGGTCCTTACGAATCGGCCACTGACATATAATCGTACTCAATGTGAATACAGTAGAGCGTCAATTTTCCGAAAGTCAATCATCCGAAACGTCAATCATCTGAAAGAATTCCAGTCGGCAAATTTAAATTTTCGCCAGTGCTGTGGCGCTTCAATCTTTGGCTATATCTTGGGCTACTCCAATATTTTTTTTTGTTTGTGTGTCTTTTAACTGGCACCACTGCACTTTTGTGTGGTGTTCTTCTGAGGACTGTGTGTCCTGCTGAATCAAACATTTTTGATACTAGATCAACTTCTAAAGTATATATTTTTTGTTTTTATATTTTTCAATATATTTATTTTGTTTGTAAAAAATAAAGAAATAATTTTTAACGATACAATAGCCACGATTATTATTTTAAAAAGTTTACGTTAGGCTTAACATCGACAAAAATTTGACGTGAAGCGACACGCAACGGAGAAAAATTTCAACACGGGATAGGTTAATATATTTTTTCGTACAATCGGTTATCCGAAAAATAAGTTATCCAAACAACCCCAGTCCCCAATTGATTCGGATAAATGACGCTCTACTGTAGTTTATTAAAAATGACTAATCAAGACTTTATTTAGTTTTGAAATTGCTATTGTAATTAATATTATTTTAAAATTTAAAAATATTTTTACTTTAATATTTAATTTTACAAAGAAAGTTTTCTATTTTATATAAACTGCAGCACAGCAAGAATACACATGGCATCTTGCCATGCATCTGTAGTTTTTTTGTTTTTTTTGATAGCCTAACTCTATCTCATGCAAACATTTCATTTAATAAATTTGGCAATACAGTCGTCCTCCATAACACTGTTGATAATTTCATTTTATATGAATTCCATGTTGCTGTGATACTAATATGTGAGCCGTTCACAGCCTGGCACATGTATTTGTAAAATCTAAGTGACTCGTACAACATGGAATTCATATAAAATGGAATTATCAACAGTGTTATAGGGGGGTCGACTGTATTAAATTAGGCTGAATTTTGATTACAAAATTTAGCCTAAACTGATGTACTGGAATTAAAATATTTTAATGTAATTTGAAATATAATAAATTAATATACATGCCTCAAAAGTGAAATTGCAACAGCATGAAAGAATGTGCATAGCCACATGCACATTGCAGAACCAGTAGAGGTGAAAGACATGCAAATGATTAAAAGAACAAAGATATGTAACAGACACTTTCTTACCTATATATATAAAAACTAGCAGACCCTGCCACGCCTTGTTGTGGCTCAAAATGTATCTATTATAAATTTATAACATTCCCCCTAGGAGAAAATTTTTCGAAAAATTTCTTTTTAGTGTACATACTCTTGATGTACCCTATTAAAACGCAATCAAAAATGCAAAAACCCGCATCTAAAATAGTATAATAAAAGCCAAGTTTTTTACAGTAAGCCTTAATCCTGTCCCTCTCCCTTGCGGGGGGAATATCGAAAAATCCCTTCTTACTGTACATTCTGTTGACGTACTCTATTAAAACGTAATCAAAAACGCAAAAACCCGCATATAAAATAGTATAATAGAAGCCAAGTTTTTCACAGTAAGCCTTAATCCTATCCCTCTCCCCCGCGGGGGAATGTTGAAAAATCCCTTTTTACTGTACATTCTGTTGACGTACCCTATTAAAACGCAATCAAAAACGCAAAAACCCGCATCTAAAATAGTATAATAGAAGCCAAGTTTTTCACAGTAAGCCTTAATCCTGTC
>NW_019384522.1:935915-966671 GCF_000671375.1 Centruroides sculpturatus
AAATAATTTAAAAAGACAAATTACAATAAAACGGTTTATTATCCAACTATCAGAAATTTCACAACATGCCAAGGAAGAGAGGAAGGAGCAATTAAATAATCAAAATTATAAAGGATTAAAAAATATATATATAAATGGGGAATATCGCACTTCTATCAATCTCTGCGAGTATGTGGGCTAAGTTTAAAGAATCCGTGCTTCTCACATGGACAACTGAACGTGGCCAGCTCACGCGTCGGAAAACCTTGATTTATTTGTTACGCACCAGACGGAAAAACAAAAAATATCGTGTATCCACAAGCACTCCAATAAATAAATAGAATTGAAACGACACTTTGAAATGTTTTCCCGATGAAAATGAATAATAATAATAATTTTCAATAAAAATGATAAAATGTAAATTGAATTTTATCATAATGAGTTTGCTTGAATTTCGTTTCTTCTGAGATCACAGCAATGCACGACGGGTAAGCTAGTTCTGTGATAAATATGGCCCATACAGACAACTATACTGGCAAAATAATGAAAACACCTTAGTAATTCCAGCAACGAAGTATTTAATAAAATAAAAACGTTTTCGAATGTATTTAATAGTCTTCTTCAGTTAAGCCTCTTTAAAACGAAAACGAATGTAAAATAGAACGCAAGCAATACAACGGTTTAAAAATTAAAATTAATTACGTAAAACATAAATAAAATGTTAAAAAACATAAAAAAAAATTATAAATAAAACATTAAGAAATTAATCGTGGTAAAGAATTAAAAAAAAATTGTCATGGTAAAAAGATTTCCATGCGCAGGATAGACTATCTGCGTCTCTATGGTTGATGCATCCTTTGTTAATATGCGCCTTGTAAATTTCAAGTTTTTCAATATGTTTAAGGACCTGTTTGTTGGTGGTTGTCCTAATTATGGATGCTTTGTCCCAATGTACTGTACATTAATATCTTGATGTTTAGCAAAGGCTGCAAGGACGGTGCTGTCCACGTTTTTAGTAATTGAATACTTATGTTCTCTAAATTAATCCTGTTTTAAAACTGGCTGCTACACAGTGAGGCATACTGTCAATGAGGCAATTAATGATTGCCTGTGGTATCCTTGCCAGGCTGTGTCTACTGAAGTGCATACGTCATCTATATTATGTGGTGGTGGTTTCTGATACATTTAATTTTGCATGAGGTGTTGTGGATTTTCAATGGGAGAGAGATCCAGCGAGGCTGCCAGCCAGGGAAGGATGTGAATTCTATTCAGATTGGTGAGTTTTCATGCAACATGTGTTTGGGCATTGTCTTGCTGGAACATTGTCAGGTGTGGCTCTCACCAGTGGCTGAACCACAAGCCAACAATTCATGTGACTACTGGTCCACTGTCTACTGTTCCAGAGTACTGGAAATGTGCACTAGGGCTGTCTACTGATTGAACATGATGCTCAGCAAAAAGGGTAGGCACATAGCATTCCCTGGATACTGCCACACCTGTTCACGGCTGCATATGTCTACAGACAGAAGTGGGATTCATCCATAAGTAATATCTGATGAATGGCATCAGTTATTGTTCAGTGATCCAGTTGCGATTATAATGACACTATGCCAGGTCAGCAAGCCTTTTGTTGAGAAGTGAATATTATCTTCACTGGTTACTGGTTGCCATGTGTGTATCTTAACTTCATGCAACCAGTTGCAAATTGTTTGGTTGGACACAGATGAGCCTGTTGACAGCAATAGCCAGCTTCAGATGTCAGATGCCATGGAAAATGGGGCCCAAAGAGTTGTTCAGCAAATCTGCCAGTATGTACACTCTGACATGCACTAGTGCAATACACTCCCTCTTCAGTTTATTTGCAGATGTTCTTGCATCCATGTCACATGTTGCTGGATAGTACTTGTCTTATGCCCATCACGTGTGGCAACTGCACATGTCAACAAACTAAGGTTCTGCAGCTCTAGGATAGTCTCATTCCCCAGCTGTTAACTGGTGGTATTCAGCTTGCTGTTATCTCTAAGATGTTCTCTATACGACTGATGCAAATGGTTGCTAATAGTATTTACAGCCAAACCAGCTGCTGGTCTTTATAGCCCAAAACTTGGTACCACACGATTTGATGAATATGCAAACTTAATCATTTGCATATCTCTGTGGTCAGTGTTTCCCAATCTTTTTGGATTAGCAATACACTTTGAATTTAACTAGATTTTTGTGACACACCATAATTTTTAAAATAAAAATATTTAAAATTTAAAATAAACTACAGTTGATTTAAAAAATAATTTGATAATACAAAAGTTAAACTTATTAAGACAAAAACTCACAATTTTACAAACTTACTATAAAAATAAAAGGATCATTTGAATCAATGCATAAAGAGCTAGTTAGTATCAATCTTTAAGCTGTTAAGCCACAATGTTTTTAGAAGCTTCAAAGGCCCCAGCATATGCATAGACAGTAATAAGAATTTGATAATACAAAAGTTAAACTTATTAAGACAAAAACTCACAATTTTACAAACTTACTATAAAAATAAAAGGATCATTTGAATCAATGCATAAAGAGCTAGTTAGTATCAATCTTTAAGCTGTTAAGCCACAATGTTTTTAGAAGCTTCAAAGGCCCCAGCATATGCATAGACAGTTATGCCTTGACTTATGCTACCCCAACTTATGCGAACCCGGAGTTACGTGATTTTCAAATCTCGTCGATTCGTCTTTTGTTTGAGCGCCATGCAACTCTTGATTATTCACTCCCCCATACTATTGTTCAGCTTACATGTTTGGATGTGTCGCGCGGAATCGACACATAGCTACAATTTATTTTGTGTTATTTATTTCTGTGTTTGTTATATCTGCGGAGACTTGAGAGACTACGTGGTGATTTCTTGTAACCGTAAACGAATCAAAAGACTAGATAAGATTAACGAGAACATTTATTAGCTTACATACATCCGACTTGGATTTTACACAAATTGGGAAATTATACCCCGACTTATGCGCATTCAACTTACGCGGTTATCACTCGGTCCCACCTATCGCGTAAGTTCGGAGTATTACTGTATTCAATTTTTGTGATGGGAGGTATACTGATGCTTCAAATTTTGCAACAATTGACATTTTATTGAATACTTATCCACTTGGCACCTAACGAGTTCTGAAAATAAAATTACATGCAACCAAACTATGTCTGTAATGAATGAAAAAAATAAACAATTGTGCTGCCTTTAATATTTGCAGATATATAAACTAAACATTAATTTAAAAATAGTTCTTCTTTTCGGTCAGTCAGAGGTAAAAAGATGAAACTTGAAGAAATTTTAAAAAAGAGTTTATTCAAAATTCTAAAAAATATTTAATATTTCTATGACACACAGGTTGGGAAACTTGATTTATGTAATTACAATTGTATATAAAATACATTACCAGACAAATGTGTATGGTGCTGACTTTTAGGGGCAATAAGTTAATTTCACGTCAGGATAAACCTAGGGACTGATTGTATGTGGGCAGTAGCAGAGACAAAGATAACAAGTATTATACAAGAACTGTTCATTATAACATTAAAAGTAACTTACATAACAACAATACAAGATATGATCTAGATTGTCTTGGATGAGGAGCTCCAGATGATAGTGGTCAGGTATGGGATGATGCCACAAGTTGTGTGCCCTGGGACATTGGGGAAGAAGTGTCAAGTTGGTAGAGGGACATTGGTGTACGGGCGGCAGGTTGACGTTCCGACAAATACACTTCTTAGCAGGCGGAGAATTTCCTCTTCTTATTGTGATTTGGAGGTTTTATAGAATTTCCCCTCGAATTTCCCATTTTTGATTGGTCTTGTGTCCCTTTTCCCTTATCTCGATTGGTCATTCTTCTGTCTCCAAGTGAGACCGAAGCGAGTTCAGATCGGGTAAGGCCAGAGTGCTGACAGGGTCTTGACACTTGCACTCATAATTAACATCATTATATTCTTTCTGGACACTTTTCTTGACCGATTTGCCAGATGTTTTGTGTCCGCTTACCCCCTCCCAAATGGTTTAGGGCTCACATGACCTAACAGGTGTCCTTTTGATCATTAGTCCTTCCATTTTTTTTCTTGATTGTTTACACTTTGACTCTTGTATACGAGCACCATGACAAAGCCCCCTCTTACCCGGTAGACATTCCCTCTGTCATTTATCATCGCATCGCATTTAGTTTTAGAACAAGTGTTTTCCTTTCTGTCAAGGCTACTGTACCGACATGTGTTCTTTATCCGATTTAACTCTTGAAGTTTCCCGACTTAAAAAATTTTATAATTAATCAAAATTTCAACTTGAGTTCAGGAACCTCATAAATGGCATTACAGCTCTTCCCATGATGCTATTTTTGTCTAGATTTTTAAATACAGTGGAACCTTGCTTAATGAGCATCTTGCATAACAAGCAAAACAAATTGTAAAAAAAAAACTCGCTTAACAAGTGACATTTCACATAACAAGTGACAGGGAAAGGGGAAATCCCGGATTGTGCACATGCTCAGTCAGTCTGTGTTTAGCACTCATTCCATTAACATCTTACTTGTTAGTGTTGCTTGTGATCACACATTTTTCCAAACTCGTGTTCAGACATATTACATACAAATATTAACAACCATAGACGGTTATATATAAACACGCCAAACTATATGCCAAATTCTTGGGCTATGTAAAGGCTACAATGAAATATTAGAAATTAATTAATTTAATGACCAATTCCAAATTAAATTTAAAAAATGTCTACATTAAAAATTAATTATTTTTAATAATTAAAATTTAATATGAGATGGCGCATAACTGCCTACCTCTAGTCAAATTAATTAATTTCTAATATTTAATTGTAGCCTTTACATAGCCCAACAATTTGGCATATCGTTTGGCCTGTTTATCATACATATTATCTGCAATTTTTTTTCTTGCAAATCAAATAGGCCTTTCAGGTTGGTTTATTCTGTACTAGAAGGAATGATGATGATGATGATTCATGCTCCTTAACAATGTATATTGTATAATTTTTTTTGAATAAACGTTATACACAAAATATTTGAGTATTTTTTTGGCATAGAACACATTATCATATTTTACATTAATTTATATGGAAAAAAATTGTTTCGTTTAACAAGTGTTTCACATTACGAATAAGATTCTGGAATGGATTATGCTCATTAAGTGAGGTTCCACTGTAATTATATCTCAGTCTTGCCATTGACATGTTTTTTTCGTCTTTGAGCTCATTGATGGTTTGTGGATTGTTGGCATATACATTACTTTCACATAGTTTTAAAAAAATTAATCCAGTGTCAAATTTCATGATCTTGGATGCAGTTGACATCATTGTTTCATGAAGTTTTGCCTTAACTTTGATTGCAATAAAGTTGTCATTTTGTTGTTTGTATGGTTCATTTCACTATCTTATTGGAGCAGCATGTCCCTGAAAGCCATATCAATCAATTCTGGCTACAAAGGTGGTTTATCATCATATGATAGTGTATGCCATGTACTGTACCATAAGTGCTGGACTGTCTTCACTTTCAAAAAAAGTGAGGCCTGTAAACACAAGTGAAATGTTTCAGATGCATTGGCTGTTCTTGGATTTTTACTGTTCCATATATTTTTCAATATTATTTTAGAACATTATTGGAAAGCTTATTACTAGATTAGGCAATCTTTACCATATTTGAATAAAATTAATATTGAACTTGCCAAACAAATTCTATTAGATTACATTTTATATTGAAAGTTTAGTTTATAAATTCATTTTTATTGAGATGCGAGTTTGAATGAGAATTACGTGTATTTCTTAGATAAATTGAAACTTGTACGTTAAACTTATCAGATGATTAGGAAATTTAGTATATGTTCTTTTAACTTAGACCTTCATATCTATGTGTATTAGTACAATTCAGATTGTTGCTATTGTATGTATAAAAAGTTTCCTGATTATGGTTACTCCTCATGACCTCATGATTATGGTTTATAATTTAATATCTAATGGAATTTTTGTTCTCAAATTCTATTAAATTATATTTTTAATTATTTCAATAATATAGTTTGTTTTTGTTTGTTTAATTTGTGATGTAGTCAAGATTAAGAAACTATACTATTTTGCATCTCTTTTTATTCAAATAATTTTTGCAATTCTGACAGTTATAATAATTGTAATGAAAATAGCCCATCATTCTTCACAGTGGACTTAAGTAGTATTATGTTTTATACTTGAAAACTATACTTTATTTACTTGATATTGTTAAATGAATTCTTATTCATTTTGTTTATTTTTGATATTTCTTTTAAAAATTAGGCTTATATTCCTGAAGAACCAACTACTGAAGATGAATCACAAGCTAAAGATGAAGAAGATGAAGAACAGAATGATATTCAGGTAAATCACAAAAAAAATTTTTTCAGAAGCTTATCAAATTTATAATGATGATATATGCATTGAAATGATAAAAATTTAGCTTTTTTCTATTTTATCGTACATCTGTTAATAAAATATATCAATCAATCATTTAATATTTTATTCAAGGTGATAGTTCTCCCTGTTACATGGGGGAGATATGTGAATTAATCAGGGTTAAGCAGTTTTAAAACTTTCATAAAGAAATTAAATATCTTAAATGCCACACACAAAAAATTGGATATTTAATAAAATAAATGACAAAAATGTCAAAAATCCAGCAAGGAATCTTGTTGATATAATTAATTTTAATAAGAATACTTATTAAAATTAACATTTCTGTCTGTTTTTAACAGTCATAATTAGCTTAATACATTTTAAAAAGGAACACAAAACAGAATATATATTTCGAAAACTAAGAATTGTACATGTGATTGGACACTACTTCTATGTGCACAACAAATATCCAATTACGTGTATGGTTCTTTGTTTTTGAAATATATGTTCTATTTTGCTTTTTTAAAAGTGTACTGTAAAACCTTTATTAATGGAAATGCCTGAATAGTTGACACCTCTACTTAATAGACATTTTTACAATTCTCAGACCCTTCAAGTAGGACATCTATTACATTCACGTCTAAATACCAAACACACTAAATAATTGACGTTGCCATTTGTAACCTACCTTACGAAAACACGAAGTTCCACCTTTTTTTTTTTTTTTTTCTTTTGAGTTTATATTGAGATTCCAGCCACTCGGATTATATTCTCCAATACGCTGTCGCCTGATGGTTAGTTGAAGTGACCTGTTTGGTGAATAAACAATTCTGAGTTTGCCATGTGCCAGCTCAATGGTACATCAGTGGACAGCCAGTAAATCAGAATTAACGAGTGGGGTTGAGGGAGAGATTCGTACTGAGGGTATGTCGGGGCCCATTGTATTGTGGGCATTTGAGCCAGTAGTGATATGCTGTTTCCTCTATGCTGCAGTGAGGGCATGCTGGCGAGTCGCGGAGGTGATGGGAGTGTAAGAATGCATTCAGTGGGGCCTTGTCCATGTGGAGGTGGGCCAGCAAAGTTTCAGTTTGGTGGAACAAGGCATACTGATAAGGCCACTTGGTGCAGGGGCAAAGGTGGTTGTGCTCCTTCCTGCATAGGCTTGGCATCCATGCATTGATGATATTTTGGATGGTTGATCTTCTGGTGTTCTGAGAGAGATCATTCAGCTGTAGCGGGCACTATATTGTGCTGATAGGAGTGCCAGTATGTGCAGCCTTATCGGCCGCTTCATTGACTGGGATACCTACATGGCCTGGGGTCCACCTAATGGCGAGGGGTGTTGAAAATGATGTGATAGTTGCCACCAGGTCTATGGTGAGGGGCTGTGATGAATGGGTGACTGCCACTACTGCTTGAAGGACTGATTGGCTATCAGAAGTGATGATTGTTGGGTGGCGGAGGGCTGACCAAGGTGAAGGCCTGCTGGATGGCCAGGGCATCCAATCTGAAGATACTGCAACCTTCATCTATTTGCCATTTCAGTGATTTGATGAGAAGGGATGACCATTCCAACAGTCATTCTGAGTGGGGATTTTGACGTGTCTGATCTGATAAGCATCCAGTCTTCCCCTCGGTTAGAGACCTCATCTTGAAAGTGGGCGCAAGTGACTGGATGGGCTGGGTTGTGCCGTCTGGAAGATGTTCTGGTGTTAAAACAGTTGCAGAGTGTTCTTTAGGTGGTATAGTTTTGATAGAGGGAGGCCTGTCTGCTGATGTAGGGCTCCTGGTAAGGGTGCCAATGATAGTATGCCAAGCTGGGCCCTGTCTTATAAAGCTTATGGAGCAGGCTGAAGGGACCATGTGCCAGATGGGTAATGGCATGTGTTGTGGCCTGCATGTGGAGTCTTGTTTTGTAGGGTATGTATCCCATCTCTGTGTAGAGCACAGGTTCTCAAACTTATTTTTACCACCGTCCACTTTGAGATTAAAAAAAATCTAGTGCTCCATATTTTTTAACTTACTTTTTTACATTACCATTTGTTGCATATCTTAAAAGCAGTTTATTGCAAATATAATGTTTAAACATGCATTATTATATAGATAGGATAGATAGGGTGTGACCCATATCCTATTTCTGAAATCAAAGAATGTTTCAATGAGAAGAAATAAAACTCATTGTTAATCACTGAGCCTTCTACTGCTCCCCTGAAAGCCTCCAGTGCCCACAAGGGAGCATTATTGCCTACTTTGAGAAAGGATTGTGTAGAGTGACAGAATGGGAGTTGTTAATGGCACCCCCAAGGCTGTGCGAAGAGCAACATGTCTTTTCAGTGCGGTCGAGCTGCTGGGAGGGGCGCCTTCTAAGAGCGGCCCACCAAATTTGGTCATCGGGCTGAGGACCATATAGAATAGATGAAGGAGATCAGACATCCTGGCCCCATTCCTATGTGATGTGAAGTATTTTAGGTATGTGCCTGCCTGTGCTAATTTTGTCTTGAGGAAAGTTTTGTGGGCTATCCAAGTTAAAGAATGAGAATTGGACTCCTAAGATACGTAAGGAGGTATGTTGTGGGATTTGCCCTGAACGAAGGGAAAAAGAGATTGGCGGAGGCAGTGTTTTGGTGAAAAGTCCAGAACTGCATTTTTGGGTGCCAAGAACAAGAGGCTCCAGGTGGAAGCCCATTGTTCCAGATGGGCACTGGCCCATCTGGAACAATGAATGAATTGTCAACTGATCCATATGAATATGTTGGAGCTACTGCACATGTTGTAAAAATGGGAATCAGGGAGCATAAATACACAATTCAGAAAAGGGGGATACCTAGATCGGTAAAATACGCGAATTTCTTCCTACAACTTCGGTTGTTGTTTGGGGTACAGTTAAGGTTTTAACGAAGTTCGAGCGAATACATAATTAGCAAAAAAAGTCGAAATAAAGTGATTAAACAAAAATTATTAGAAATATCGTAAATAACAGTTCACAAATGCATATATAAAGATATTTTTTGAAGGGGGGAAATGATCTTCGCAATTTGAAATCGATTGAACACATTGCGCGCGAATGCTCGTGTAAACGCGCGCCATCTATCGTAGGATAAATGTACTTCGCGGGAGTGTATTAAAAAATTTAAAAAACTTTCCAAAGTTCATGGCAATCGTACTATGCCACAAACCTTCGCCGGAGTATATTAAACAACTTCCCAATGTTTCCCGGCAATCGGATAAACGGTGTGGTAATGCATGAAGGGGACGCGTGCACGCACACACACACACACACACACACACTTTTATATATATAGATAAAAATACAAACATACACAGTCTTGCGTTTTTATTAGTCATATTTTTTCTGTTTGAAAGGGTTAAAGAATCTGTCTAATCAATTGCTTTTCTCTCTTCTTCAGGATTTTTCATAAGTAATTAATAGCATTGCAATTGTAGAAATCGCCAAGCCTCAACTTGGTTTGGATGCCATTCTAAGACTGACATTCTCCCACTTCTTCAAAAGATGTTTAATAGTAGATATCGACATTAATCCTCTTTTTCAGAAGAAAACATATCTCGCAGAGTTTCTTGGTGTTCTTCATTCAAGAGTTTTTGGCATTCTTCTCTTATCAGATCAGTTTCAGGTTCCATTATGAGTTTTTCAACGTTTTTTTTATTTCTCAGATGTGATTTTTGTTACTCCTTTAGCTTCTTGAGTCTTCTTGATTATACAGTATCTTTTTTAGATAAGATTGAATGGCAGCCTACTGTAGACCTGTTCAAGTCATACTGCCCAGCAACATTAGGCATCTTCTGCCTACTCTCTACCTTTGCTATTATACTCTCACCTTTCAAAAAGAAAAACAGACGCAAAACTTAACGAGTGCCTACCTGACAGTCTCACGAATATATATAAGAATTGTTTTGTCATAAAAATAAAAGGCTGGAGTTACAAGCGAGAGTTTCAAAGTTTGGAGGAATACTATCTGATCGGTATATACTGGCTTGAGCTTGATGTTGACATCTCCCATTCTTTGAAAGGTTTCGAATTGTTGCCCGAAGACAACGGAAGATTGGTCGGTATTCATTATTTTACGTTGCTTCTTCTTGTGTTTGTTCTGTGGGGTGTACGTTATTTGATCATGTGTTCGTTATCCGAACATAAAAATCTTTCGAAAAAGTGTTTGTTATCTGATCTGTTTGTTTACCGATCACCCACTGTATCTACTAAGAGAAGTTTTATTATATGTTAAAGTTGTTTTATATAAATGATTTGATGGTTTATATATAAGAATTTTACTTATTAAGAATATAATTATTTTTCTAGGAGGAAGAATGTGAAGGAACTGGTGATCAAGAAATGAAAGAGGAAGATGAAGAGGAAAAGAAAGAAAACTCTGAAGAAAATCAGATAGATGGTGAAAATGATGCAAAAGATCAAGGTTAGATGCATTACATTATATAATTAAAAATAAATTTGATAGAACTTTTATCAAATATGTTGTTGTTAGGAATATTGAAAATGGTGTTTGTATATTACTTTTAATATATATTTTTTAAAATTCTATGATAAAACAGCAAAAAACATGCACATTTATATAAGACTCTTGATTGATTTTTCTTTATCCTTAATTTATTCAGAGTTCAAATTGTGGACAAAAACAAAAATGGAATAGATATTGGGATATATTGGAATGATGATTCTGGTTTTCAGTGTGTTTGCAGGTATAATTCACAAAGTTTTTGTTAGTGAAATGTACTAGAACTGATCAGCAGGATAATTTTCTCTCATAAAAGATTTCTCTATGACAAATATGAAGATTATACATTGAAATGAAGCCAAATTGCCAATTGAAATTATGATGCCAAAATATTTATAATAGAAATAATTTATACAATTATAAACTTATAATGCACATAATTTCTTAAACTTTTATTTACTTTCTCATATTTCAGATGGTTAAATAAATTTGAATTATTTACATACTTTAACATTCCCTTCTATTGAAATTAGTAATATTTTATTCTACATTATTTATTTAAAGGGTAATAATGGCTTATAATGTAACAAATATTTTGTGCCAATACCAATAGTTAGTGAAAGTTTGAGGAGAAAGCACTCAAGAGCCAAATACTGTAATTTATCTATCTTTATTTATTGTTATATTCATTTTTTTAATGGTTGGTTTAAATTAAAAATAATATAAATTCTGTAGGTTGTTTGTTTCAATGCTTTCATAAATAGGTAGAATGAAAGTATAAAGTGCACAGTGAAGCATCTGTTTAAAATCCTAATTTTTTTTATTGTTTAGATTTTTTCAATTACAACTGCTGTTGTATTTACATTAGTCTGCTCAAAACAATGTTAATTAAATTTGTCTGGTAAGCTAATGATAAAACAGGGTAAACTGTAAAAGAGAAGGAAGTAAATTTTAATTGTTACTAGAGATTCAGAAGTTAAAAGTCCATTTGAAAGGTTATGAATGACAGCTGCTGTTTGTCTTTATGTAGATTTTTGCTTGCAAGTTTGTGCTATTTCATTTCTAGTAGCATCATCCTAAATGTCAGATTTACAAATTTTGGGATTTTCTTATACTTCCGAAAAAAGATTTGATTTTATAACATCCCATTTTGTCTTTGTACTGGCCACTCCCCAGTGATGAAAAAAGAAGTTTTTATTTTTATTAAATAACAGTTTTATTTCTAGACTTTTTTTTATTTGTATTCCTTCACCTCCTTTCTTTAATTACACTTTTTTGGGACATATCTGTTGCAATGATACTTTCAATGTATCTACTCTAGGCACTTTGCAGATATTTTGATATGTAAAAATTAGTGATGTAACGAATATTCGGTTACTATTTGGTATTCGGCCTATTTTTCACTATTCAGCCAAATACCGAATATTTAATCACTATTCGGCCGAATACCTAAAAATAGGAGTAAGAAATAACAAAAACACAGTAAATTAATCATTTTGGTATTTAGATTTAATGTTGTCAGGTTAGTGTTGTTTGTTTATATTTATTTATAACTTATAACATGCACAAAATATAAAAAAATAATATTATTAGTCACATGTATTCACAAGTTATAATTACAAAGATCAGCACATGTACACACCTGTTCATTCGAGAATCGTCGCACACATGTGAGGGTCTGACCATGCCTATCCTTTTCAAGCGTTTGTCTTTGCTCTTTCCTTTCTTTTTCCTCCATCTCTGTAGTCCACGTATGCATGCCTATGCATACATCATAATACGCACTCACAATACTTTCGATTCGTCACTTTTCCGTCATGGTTTTTCCATTTTATAATTACCTGACTTAGCCTGGTGATAACGTAGAAAAGAGACAGATAGGATGTCGGTATATGTCAGTTATAATTTACAGATTCGAGACAGCTTGTTAGCCCGAATGGTCCTAGGCTTTCACCCGTGCATGCTAAGTGACTTTCATTACAAGCATTTAGCTTTTCAAAGTCTATGACGACAATTGTTTGGCATTGATGGTCATGAATTTCGCGCCAATAAGCTGCTTTAACTTGTTTTATTATGTTATCAACTCAATTTCATATTTATTTTCATATTTTCACTTCGTGGTTCTTCTCTGTTCTTTTTCTGTTATTTACACGTGTAGGTCATTTCATTGTTATTCGCATTTGATATCATCATTTATCGCATACTGCCATGACGCTCTTGTCTGTCCGTTACAACGGTCAAGAATTAACGTGATTGGCGAAGCGTAGTGATAGTGGGCCAATAGAGAGCAGGGTCCTTGCCATAATGCGGTTTGCAAGCCAATTTTCGTACGTGCGTTAATCAAGCCAAATATTTGGCTATTGCCCACGCTCCTGGCCGAGTATTCGGCCTGAGGCTGAATATACTATTTGTTGCAACACTAGTAAAAATGCCTGTAAACAAGTTAACAAAAGATATGAATTTGCAAAACAGTGGATATGTTAGAATGGCTGCCAAGTATTCCTAGATGATGATCCAATAATTCTTTCTTGTGATATGCTTAAAATGTTTACAAAAGTAGGAATTGAATGCATGTGATGTGCAGCAATGTATTCTATTTCTTATGTTATCATAACAGATGTCATGATGTTAGCTGTGGAGAGTTTTGTAATTTCAAAAACACAGACCTGGATTATTGCAGACTGTTGTTGAGGTTTTTTTTTCATGTAATTGGCTTTTTTGTATTCTGTTAAATTAGCTTGTTTTTTGTTAAATTAAAATTTTATGTCTTATTCATGATTGTACAAATGTTACGGCTTCTTATTCATTGCATTCTTGTCATGTAATGATGCATATAGTTGTTGTTTTGTCTTTACAGCCTATTTCATGTTTGTTTAATATTTCAGAATTGAAGAAAAACTGAAATTAGACAATTTTGTCGTTCTTTACAACTCTAGTTGCTATTGATTCCCTGTTTGTAATAAGAGAAGAGATACTCCCATCTCCCACAGATCTAAATAATAGCAAATGAATGACACTATTGTTTAGTCTATGCATGAATTTGTATACATTGACAGAGTCGAAAATGATTGTAATGTTCTTTTTAAAATAACTGGTTGGGAAAAGACGTTTGTCTCTATTCTATATATTAATTAATTCTATAATGTTTTTATATGTATGTTATCAAATATTAAAAGGAATTAATACACTTCCAAAAATTATACANTAAACCTCTGCAATCTTAAGTGTTGAAAATGTTGATGGCTACCAAATGACATAAATTTTATTCTCATCACTTTTTTCTAATTTATCAATTGATAAATGCAGGAATAAACTGAAAAAATTAATGTTTAAAATTCATTGATATGTACTTAAGTAAAACACTCAGTTTTTTCCTCTGAAGAACAATCAAATATTCATACTAATTTTTAAATTAATATTTAAAGATTTTAGTTTTTAAGATATGTTCATTTATTTAGTGTAGTTTACTTTTCCAAACGGTAACTAATGAAAATTTAATTTCTTGTAATTTAGGTGCAATTATTATAGACTCAGTACCGGCTGAAGAAGCTCAGGAAAAACATGGTGAAAAGAGAAAAAGATCAAGATCACCAAATGATAAACAGAGGTAATTTTATTACATAAAAATTTTAAAACATATTTTATTACTTACAAACCTGAGTTTATTGCACATGCTTATAAGAAAAATTACTGTTCCAAATTGTATATATATTTATTTGATACAGTACAGTCAAACCATGTTACTATAGTATGAATTTATTAAAAGTATGTTTACAGTCTTGTGGACTATGAAATGCATTTCATTTTTAACAAGTTTGTTATTGGTTAATATGAAGTGTCACAGTCCCTGTAAATTTACTAACAGTTAGATTACTATTATTATTGTTGCTGGTGTTTAATATAAAGCACACTACTTCCAGCTTTACGAAAGTCATACAAGCCAAATTGACAATACAACAAACTATGCATCATAAGCATGGGTGTGTTTTTAAACTTTAATGTTGGTCACAATGTTTAAGATGTCAGTTACATTGTTGGCAGTGCAGATATAAGTAATGCCAATGATGATCATTTTAACTCAAAAAATTTTACTTTCTCTTACAGTTAGCATTTGTCTGTCGTGCAAGTGGAAAGTGGAAGTTACTTCATAATTTTAAAATTATGTAATTACTTCATAATTTTAAAATTAAAAACAAATTGTTTCCATTGAAATTGAAGCAAATAAGTTATTTTAAAATTTGTGAAGTTTAAAGGTGATTTCACACTATGACAGACTGGACCAACTAACTCATGTTGCCAATAGGTCAACCAACTTATAATTACAAACAGACAGATTTAAATATTTAAATATTTGTAGTTGAGTCGGAGCAGTTAATGAGCTACAGCCAATGAGAGCTTCAAAGCTACAACCAATCAACTTTGGATTTATGAAAACCCATATAAATGAGAAAAGGGAAAAAAATAGACTTTTTGGAAGAATTTATAAACAAAGTAAGATAATATCTGCAAATTTATATTAGTCAGGCACATTATAAAGATACTTAAAAATAAATTTAAAACGATTTGCTGGTGTTTCGATTTATGACAGTCGTTCTGATTGTTCATAACAAATTGGACATTGACATAAGTGTGAATTCTTTTGCCACTAGTAGATTTGATTATGTGATAGGTTCAGTCTGTGTAGTCAGTCATACTGTGAAATTCCCCTAATGTGTATCCAATTGCTAGATTCAATTTGGCAACTTGGTTAGCTGGTTATATTTAGTAACTTCAGTTGTTGTTCTACCAACTCTAACCATATTGAAAAAAATCAATTAGAATTGGCACTAATTCTTTCTACAATGATTGTTGATTTCTTTCTTTGAGTCACAGTATGTGAATAAGTGTCTTTGGAACAACACATAAATTTATCATTGTTTTAAAATTTACTCAAACAAGATAAAATACAGTTAAATATTAAATAAATGGGAGAAAATTTGGATTTTTGCCATTTGATGCAACTTTGTTTTTTTTTGTTTGTAAGATTTTCTTATTGCAAGACTTGTTAATACAAAGGGCCAATTTCTAACTTTTAAGTTGTATTAGGTGTTCAACTGTAATAGTATACATGAAATATATAAAAATGAACTGAGAAAGGCTTGGAATAGAGTTAATGTTTCAGCATTTTTCCATACTAGAAAACCTAGGAGAAATGTTAGGAATTTTGTAATAGGAAAAAATCATTTGGTGTAAAGTCAGGAAATTCATTCTTTTTTCTAGAAATTACAAACAGTAAACTGATAGTTTGGAATAAATGTGTTTTTAAATCTAAAAAGCTTTTAAAACTATTTTGTATACAGTAATACCTCGACTTACGCGAACCCAGAGTTATGCAATTTTCAAATCTCGTCGATTTGTCTTTTGTTTGAGCGCCACACAACTCTTGATTACTCACTCCCTCCACACTATTGTTCAGCTTACATGTTCGGATGTGTCGCACGGAATCGACACATAGCTACAATTTATTTTGTGTTATTTATTTCTGTGTTTGTTATATCTACGGAGACTCGAGAGACTCTACGTGGTGATTTCTTGTAACCGGAAACGAATCAAAAGATGAGATAAGATTAACGAGAACATTTATTACCTTACATACATCAGACTTGAATTTTACACAAATTGCGAAATTATAGCCCAACTTATGTGGTAAGTTTATTGGTGTAAGTTTGGTTATTACTGTATACCATGCAGAATGGAATTACAGTAGAGCGTCAATCATTTGAAAAAATTCCAGTTGGCAAATTTAAATTTTCGCCAAAGCTGTGGCGCTGCAATCTTTGGCTATGTCTTGGGCTATTCAAATATTTTACGTTTTTGATACTAATTTTTTATTGTTTTTATATTTTTCAATATATTTATTTTGTTTGTACAAAATAAAAAAATAATTTTTAACAATACAATAGTCTTCGTTAGGCTTAACATTGACGAAAATTCAACGCGAAGCGACAAGCAATGGAGAAAAATGTCAAGATGGGATAAATTAATATATTTTTTCGTACATAATCGGTTATCCGAAACATCGATGTTCCGAACAACCCCAGTCCCCAATTGATTCGGATAATCGACGCTCTATTGTAAAACCTTTGCATAACTGGTATTTCTGATGTGCCTTTGACAGCATGACACTAATGTGCAATTTAAAAAGTGCCATCTTAGAAATTAAATTTTTCTTCCTGCTTCACTTTATTGAATAGTTTGTTGTAGATATAATTATAAAATGAACAAAATGGAAAAACAATACTGAGACTGAACCAATAAATGGAATAATTCACTTTTGTTACTATTCCTTACAATTCCATCTATCCTTTTATAAAGTTCTTGTTAGAGTATTAATTGAGACTGATTCTCCTAAACCTCTGCAATCTTAAGTGTTGAAAATGTTGATGGCTACCAAATGACATAAATTTTATTCTCATCACTTTTTTCTAATTTATCAATTGATAAATGCAGGAATAAACTGAAAAAATTAATGTTTAAAATTCATTGATATGTACTTAAGTAAAACACTCAGTTTTTTCCTCTGAAGAACTATAATAAACAAAAATAAAAAAAAACCAAAAAAAATGGTATATATAAAAATAGATTATTTTTTGTATCAGAATCTTTGTATATATAGGGTTTCTACACACCTGGAATGTTGGGTGTTTTCATTAGTGTTCATAAAAAGTCACGAATGTCAGGGAATTTGTTAAAAAATTGTGAAAAAAAGAGGAGAAAAAAATTTCTAAACAGAATCAAAATAGCTCTTTGAGAGTTATTTATAGAATGGGAACAGTTGAAACTATATTTTCTTTCAATGTAAATAATTGTATCTAAGAATATCAAAGCGTGAATCGACAACATACAGAAAATGAATGGGATAGAACTAAAGGTAAGGCATACATAAACATGTTTTTTTCATGGTTTTGATGAAGATTGTGATGGCAGATGAATGTCAGTGGTATGGAAAGAATTTTTGTTTTCTGTAGATATTCTTAGTAAATGTAGAAAGATGAAAAGATATTTTGAGGAATTCATAATTGCAAGTTAAAATTAGCAGATAGCCCATGTTGCATAACCTGTACCTGTTTTCAATTTGAATTTAAAACACAAACTGAGGCATGTATATACAGATTTAGTGGTTAAAATTAATTTCAGTAGAACCCCTCTAATCCGTCACCTTTGGGACTGGGGGTATGGTCGGAACGCAAAAAAAAAGGTCGGATTATCAGAAAAAAGTAAAATAAACAATCTTCCCTTTATCCAGTCTTTGTAGCACTGCTAATTTTTCATTTAATGAAAGAGTAACGTGTTTACATTTCACTCCTGACATGTTGAAAACAAACACAAAACTGTACACGTACACACAGTGTAAAACATATACTGTAACGAACACAGAAGAACGCCATGGATGGTGAGTCACTGACGAGTCGGAACAAGTTTCTTGACTCCAACCACGGTCAACTTAACCGGAGTGACGGACTAGCTGAGGGCGGACTAGAGGGATTCTACTGTATAGATGAAAAGAATACATGTTGGACATTAAATTGGGCTTTTGTTTACATATGGTTATTTTTATCATTTTCTGACAAGATTGAAATGTGTTAGTTTGAAAAATATGTAACAAGGAAATTTTATTTTCTAAGGCATCGTTCTCGTTCTCGCAACAGAGATCATTCTCGAAGGCATTCCCGAGACAGAGGTCATTATAGGTAAGGAATTTATTTCCAGTATTTTTTAGATGATATTTTTGTAGAATTAAAATTTAGGTAATGTTGAGTATAATTAAATATTACAGTATTTAGTTTTATTATACACTGCATTTAATATTTATTAGCATTTATAGGGATGTTGATATTATTTACTGTTCATAATAAAAATGGTATATATAAAAATAGATTATTTTCGGTAAGAATCTTTGTATATATAGGGTTTCTACATACCTGGAATGTTGGGGATTTTCATTAGTGTTCATAAAAAGTCATGGAATATCAGGGAATTTGTTAAAAATTGTCAAAAAGTTATGGAATTTGCTTTGTTGGTTGTCTTGATTTTTTTGCTGACAATATGCTTGACCAAGTGTAACTGTCTGCAGGCAGCAAGAAGTAATGTGATGCAATACAGCATATGAAAATGGGTGCAGAGTATTTTCAGGACCCAAAATTTCTCCCAGGCTTACACAAAATTTTTCCAAAAATTTACAAAGTACACAAAATGATAAATAATTTAAATTGTATTATTTATCATTTTTCATTTTAATAATTTTGATTGCATAACAAAATAATTTCTGAATTTTTTTTCGTTTATTAAGAATTTATGAAGTTCAGGAAATTTATTAAGAGAGAAATTTCATAAATATATACTTATATATATGGATTTTGTAAAATTTGTTAATGAATAATAAAAAAATAATTGATTTTTTTTTCTTTTTTTCAAAGCCATGTAGATTCATGGTTGTGGATTAATAACAGAATTTTAATATGTTTTATTTTTAATTTTAATAATTTGGCAATTATAAAAAATTAGAAAAATTAATATTAATTAGAAAAAAATGACTAATTAAAACATTTGAGAAGCAAAACATGTTAGTAAGTCAAACGCTCTTTTACTTTGTCAATATGCCATACTGTAAGGGATGTGAGGTTTAGGAAATTTGTACAAAGTTGGTCAGTTTAGGAATAGTCATGGAAATGAAAACAAAAATTTAAGTATTAACCCTGTATATACAATATTGGTATTATTCCTAGACATGTACTTTTGATTATATTCTATTTGCTTTCTTATATTCTAATATTTAACGTATTCGATGTTGAAATTTTTATTTGTTGCCTGTGACGCCATGTTGAATTTTTGTTGATGTTAAGCCTAAATTTTTTTAAAAATAATAATCGTGTTTACTGTATCGTAAAAAATTATTTTTTTTATGTTTCACAAACAAAATAAATATATTGAATAATATAAAAACGAAAAAAATTTTATTTTAAAAGTTTGTTTTAATATAAAAATTGTGACGCAAAGCGACATGTAGTATCAAAAACGTTCCGATGTAAACATGGAAATATTCAGGATCGCCCACGCAGGTCAATGAGGTCAACATGAATATTTTTGGGATCAACATAGGGCAGGTTAAGGAGTGTGAGTGAAAGATTGATATTTGGGATCGGTACTCCAGCAAGATGGAGTGATTGATGAAGATATAACAGTTGTAACTGGCTGGACTAAATGGAAAAGAGCTAGTGGAGTACTTTGTGACAGAAAAATTTCTCCAAGATTAACAGGAAAATTTTATAAAATGGTTGTTAGGCCTTCATTGTTGTATGGTTCAGAGTACTAAACTTTGAAGAAAGTGCAGTATAGAGAATGTATGTTGCAGAAATGCAGATGCTGACGTGGAAGAGTGATGTCATAAGGGAAGATAAGGCAAGGAATAGTTATATCAGGGAAAGCTTGGACATTGTGGAGATAGAAGAAAAATTGAAGGAAAATTACTGAGGTAGTTTGGGCATGTTCAATGACAATCAGAAACAGTTCCAGTATGAAGAGTCCTGAGAAGGAGCAAGAAGGAGCGGAAAACCTAGAAAAATGTGGAATGAGACCCTTAAATATAATACAGAAGAGTGCAGTGTCTCTGTGGAAATTGCTTTAGACAGGACAGAATGGAAGAGAAAGACTTGAATTTTTTTAGGAGTATTAAGTACTGGGGTTGGATGTCACGCATATTTTTAAATATGCGTGACATAAAATATTTTTAATACATAATACATAAAATTTAATACATAAAATATTTTTAATTATATTTAACGCCTCATAGTCTGAAGTTTTGGAAGAAGTTTTGATTAAGACTTGAATTTCTAACCCAGTATAGTTAGGAAACAGTCAAGAAGTTTAATATAAAAATTTGTTTATAGTTGGTCTTTTTGTGAGAGTCATTATTGAAAACAAATTTGCAATCAGTTGACAGTAACTTACAAATAGATTTAAGTCAAATAAGAAGTATATAATACTTTTTTAGATATCTTGGATTTTAAGGTATCATATGTAGGCATAAAGGATTTATAAACAAAACAATTAACAACAAATTATCATCTTGACTATGAATTATAAAAGGAAATGAAGAGTTACGTTTATTACACTATGGTTCTTTTAATCGTATAATGTTTGGTGCAGGAATTTTTGCTGAGTATTTTTGTAATAATAAATATTGTTCAGAATTACTTTCGGTGGAAATTATATATCAATTATTTATTAAAAATATTTCTGCAAAAATTTGTTACTTATTTTTGCAGTTATTTTTATTACATTGCATCATCGCTGCATTAATAACCATCCACAATGCTTTGTGACATTTTCACATTGACAGATTGTGTGTTTTGATTGATTATTAAAAGAATATCAAGACAAATTTTATTTTATGGTCTTATTGAATATGACAAAAAGCATTTTGCCATTTTTGGAAAAGCCACAACACACTATTTGAATTGTGGCCGGATCTGAGAAATCAGAACATGCTGTGTCAATGTTTTTTGCTCAATGAATGTTTTTGATCTTTGAGTCTAACATATACATAACAATTTGTTTATTTATAGCAATCAAACTGGTTTTTTTATCTTATAACTAAAATAAAATCCCTGAAGTCGGACACTCCTTTAAATTGCACTCTTTAATTAGAATCAGAAGTATCTATATAATAATAAGTCTATATTTGCATAATTGGATATTTTTGCCAAATGTTGATAAGATTTATGCAAAGTAATATTGGAAAACAATGCTGTGTGTTATGATTTATATTATTTAAAAAATTACTTTGAAAACAAAATATATAAGTTTGTTTAAATATTTGAAAAGATAAACAGTAGTGATGTAACAAATATTCGGTTATTATTCGGTATTCGGCCAAATACCGAATATTTAATCACTATTCGGCCGAATACTGAATACCTAAAAACAGGAGTAAGAAATAACAAAAACACAGTAAATTAATCATTTTGATTATTTAGATTTAATGTTATCGGGTTAGTGTTGTTTGTTAATATTTATTTATAACTTATAACATGCACAAAATAAAAAAGAACATAATATTAGTCATTTGTATTCACAATTTATAATTACAAAGATTGGCACACGTACACACCTATTCATTTGAGAATCGTCGCACATCTGAGAGTCTGACCCTGCCTATCCTTCTTTTTAAGCGCTCGTCTTTGCTCTTCCCTTTTTCTTTCCTCTATCGCTCTAGTCCACGTATGCCTATGCATACATCATAATCCGCCCTCACAATACTTTCGATTCATCACTTTTCTGTTGTAGATTTTCCCATTTTACAATTATGTGACTCATAGCCTGGTGATAACAGAGAAAAGAGACAGATAGGACGTCGGTATAAGTCACAGTTATGATTTCACAGATTCAAAACAGCTTGGTAGCCCGAACGACCCCAGGCTTTCGCCTGTGCACGCTAAGTTTCTTTCATTACACGCATTTAGCTTTCCAAAGTCTATGACAACAATTGTTTGGCATTCACGGCCACGAGTTTTGCACCAATAAGCTGCCTCAACTTGTTTGAGGCAGCTTATTTAGTTGATAACATAATCAAATTGTTCGATTATGTTATCAACTCAATTTCATATTTAATTTCACATTTTCACTTTGCGGTTTTTCTCTCTTCTTTTTTCGTTATTTACACATGTAGGTTATTTCAATATTATCCACATTTTATATCATCACTTATCACATACTGCTGTGACGCTCTTGTCTGAACTGTTAAGAATTAATGCGATTTGCGAAGCGTAGTGACAGTGGGCGAATAGAGAGTAGGGTCCTTGCCATAATGCGGTTTGTGCACCAATTTTCGTAAGTGCGTTAATCAAGCCGAATAGTTTGGCTGAATATACTATTCGTTGTAACCCTAATAAACAGCACATTTAATACTTGTATCTGTCTTTTTACTTATTTCAGTTAACTTGTCTTAACATAATAAAGCTAGATTTAACAATCTAAAATTTTTAAATTAAAACTAAAATTTTAATGAAATTATGTAAACCTAGAATTTTAGAAAGAATTTATACTTCAATCTTAACTTTAACATTATATTTTTATAAAACTTAATTTAATTTGAAATTTATTTTAGTTTAATTTGAAGTTAGAATATTATAACATGATGTAAGACTTGGAGCTGTAAAGAATATATTTTTTGCCTTTTCAAATTTTATTGTATTTGCATTAATATATTGTTTGTTGTATTATTTGTATCTTTGACAAACTGAGTAAGTGTTAAAAAAAAGGTATCTTTTTATTCAGATCACGATCAAAATCTCCTGCAAAAATAGAAACAGAACCAGAGGAACCATTTGATGATACACTTGTTGCATTAGATAAATGTGAGTCTCTATCATTTATTTCAAATTTTATAGTATTTTATTATATAAAATGACATTCTTAAATATTTAAAACTTATTAGTTGTAAATGAAAAATATTTGGTATTTTCAAGCACTTCATATTTTGTTTTCAATGTCATAATCAAATAATGGTTTTTTGATTATTGTAAGACTAATTTTGTCAAATGTGATATATCATGAAGAATTAGGAATACAACAATTACTAATAAAAATGTCTTAAACATAAATACAGTTTTATGGGAGTCAACACAAAAAATCAAATATAACCCAAATACTTTAAGACAAAAAAATTACATTTATCTTCAAGAGAGTTTTATTATTAAATAATAAAAAAATACCTGAAACTGGATGTATTTTTGTCTTAAAGACCAGAATCCAATATTTTACACTGAAAATTTCCTTTCCTAAGCTGAGCAAGCAAAAAGATATTTTTGCTTCTGTTTTTATTCCTGTATAATCATTATTTGGTATGAATTTGAGGAATTCCCTTTACATATTTTTTGATAAAATTATTTTATTAAATTACACAACTTTAAAATCTTAAAATTCCAGCAAGTAACTTTAATAGACAAATGTTTTCGATCTAATATTAAAATCGTCTTCAGGTCCTTTAACATTTCAATTATGGAATGTAAAAATGAACAATGATGTATTACAAAAGTAGAGAGGAAAATTTTTTTAAATGTACAACTATCACAATATTTTACAACTAAAGTATTCATTTAACATACAAGAGAATTATTTTAACATTGATGTCTAACAACAGTCCGTTTAGCAGTGATGCTACGTAAAAGGTTGAGTTTGGATAATACAATGACGTATTACAAAATGGAAATCATTTCCACAAATAATTACAAGTAACATTTATTGTAGTGCAATGCATTCAAAAAATTTTTTATTGTATAAAATTATATTGCACACAAACATATTCGTTACATAGAGGTTGTTGATCACTGGTAACGAATATGCTTGTGTGCAATATAATTTTATACAATAAAAAAATTTTTGAATGCATTGCACTATAATAAATGTTACTTGTAATTATTTGTGGAAATGATTTCCATTTTGTAATACGTCATTGTATTATCCAAACTCAACCTTTTACGTAGCATCACTGCTAAACGGACTGTTGTTAGACATCAATGTTAAAATAATTCTCTTGTATGTTAAATGAATACTTTAGTTGTAAAATATTGTGATAGTTGTACATTTAAAAAAATTTTCCTCTCTACTTTTGTAATACATCATTGTTCATTTTTACATTCCATAATTGAAATGTTAAAGGACCTGAAGACGATTTTAATATTAGATCGAAAACATTTGTCTATTAAAGTTACTTGCTGGAATTTTAAGATTTTAAAGTTGTGTAATTTACTGTTTATAGGTATCCAGTTTTGTGTAGAAGAAAAAGAATTTTATTTTGTTATTTTGAAAATAAAAGTAACCCATCTCTCATTTTGTTTTTCTTTTTATAGATAATTCTGACTTAAATTTGCAAATAGATAAAACACGTTATTCTGCACAACCTTTGACTACAGCTGGTTTCCCATTTATGTGGGCAGGAGCCAGAGCATCATATGGAATAAAGACTGGCAAAGTTTGTTTTGAAACAAAGGTATGATACATCAAGTATTAATTTTTGATAAACTATTTTGTTAATTGTTGGTTTTTAAAATTTTTTAATGGAGTTTATTTATTATTATTATAACTCATTAGACTCTTCCAAAATTGTTTACACAACAAAAATGGAAAGTTTTTTAAAATTATATTTAAAGAAATTTAATTTGTATATCTGAATAATTTGGCATTTTTGCATATTTGAGGTGGAGCATTAGCGTAGCTCTCATGTGTCTTATAGAATTGAGTTTGTTCTCAAAATTTGATGGGCCAATTTTGATAAAACTGAGAGATGAGGAATCTAAAAATGTAATGCAAAATGTTATCCCATAAATTTGTTTTCAAGATATGGTGTGGTCAAATTGGTAATGCCCATTTTCCTTGATGCAATTAAGTGTGCCTAATGGAATTTAGGGGGGGAAAATATTGTGCACGGAAAGTGGGTGCAATAAATGAATAGAAGAAATCTTATGGGTTAGATCATTGCACTTGACTACAGAGAGAGATGATCTTCTCTTCTGTTGCTTGTAAGGGTAAGAATTGCCTCTGCATAGTAGGCAGGGCTTATTCTAAGGTTTTTTCTTCACAAATAACAGTTTTATTTTAGCATTAATAAGCCATTCTAAAAGAGACAAATGAAAAATGAGGATAACACAAATGTTATATCAGTATAATTATTTAATTTCAGTCATCATTCAGTGTTAATTGTTAGATGTGCACACTGCCTCTGCATGTGATATTATTTATTATATGATTAATACTCTGGTTGATACCTGAGATGGGGAGGGTCATCAGAATGGTGTACATGCTTTATCATATTCAATTTTAATATTCTTATCAGTTGCAAAACTAGCTAGCTCCTCTTTCAGATCCTTATCATTTCTGATCCTAGAATGATAATACAGTGAAACCTCACTTAATGAGCATAATCCATTCCAGAATCTTATTCGTAATGTGAAACACTTGTTAAACGAAACAATTTTTCCCATATAAATTAATGTAAAATATGATAATGCATTCCATGCCGGAAAAAAAAATTACTCAAATATTTTATGTATAACGTTTATTCAAAAAAAATTATACAATATACATTAAGGAGTGTTTCTTCTAGCGCAGAATGAACCAACCTGGAATGTGAATTTGATTTGCAGAAAACAAAAAAATCAAAATTAAGTAATTTCTAATATTTAATTATAGCCTTTACGTAGCCCAAGAATTTGGCATATCGTTTGGCGTGTTTATTATATAACCGTCTATGGTTGTTGGTATTTGTATGTAATATGTCTGAACACAAGTTTGGAAAAATGTGTGATCACAAGCAACACTAACAAGTAAGATGTTATTAATGAGTACTAAACACAGACTGACTGAGCATGTGCACAATCCGGGATTTCCCCTTTCCCTGTCACTTGTTATGCGAAACGTCACTTGTTAAGTGAGTCTTTTTTTTACAATTTGTTTTGCTCATTAAGTGAGGTTCAACTGTACTATTGGCCTCTGTGAGTTGAGCAAGAAAGCTATCTCCACTTGACATGGATGTCACCTTACCCAACACAGGTAGTTGTTAACAAATGTGTTTCAAAAAAGTCTTATTTAATGCTCTTCATCTCCACGCTGTCCACATAATTCTTTTACTTGTAAGATTTTCATTTTTAAGGCTTTTATAAGGAGAGTTTATTTGCATTGTTCATCAACATAGGATAGGTAAGAACAACTTCAATATATATGAAGTATAGCCAAACAGTATTGATTCCCTAAAGAGTTGCTTGCTGGAAATCTACACCATATCTGTACATGATTTCAAGGTGAACTATTCATGCAAGTGTACTGGTTCCACAGCTAGATCCCTGAACACAAGGATTAAGGAACATCAGTATATAATGGCCTTTACACCACAACACTGGCTAGTTTTGCAACTGATATCAATGTTTGGGTTGAATTTGACAAGGCACATATCTTAAACCATTCTGACAACCCCACCCATCTCAAGTATCTAGAAAGAATAGTAAAATACAAGGCCTTCAAAAGGGAGACTGTGGTTAATTATAAATAAGAAGATTGACTCTATTTTCTTTGAATGGGCTGCATGGCAAGCATTATTTGAGTTCACATATCTGTTTTTAGTAATATCTTACAATATACAACAAATAGTAAAATATATATCATCTTTTATATTTTGTAATTGATTCATTCATTGATCCAGTAAGTTACTTTTGCACTGTGCATGCACATATTCATGACTGTTTCAATTTTTAAATTTTTAGTTGTGTTCTAAAAATATTTACAGAACACAACTACAAATTTAAAAATTTTCTTGTTAATGTAATAAATTTGTTTATAGTAAAATTTAGTTTATAAATATTGAATATATTGCTTTGTGCTTATTCAAATGTTATGAGATTATGAATTTACATAATGAACTAGAGCAGTCAATAGCAAAAAAATTCCACTTAGGCATGTTTTGCATTTTAAACTATGTTAACTTTTCTACAAATATATTTATAAAATATATTATTTAATATGAATTATATAAATTCAATAGGAAATTTTTCAAATATTTAAATATTTGTAGGTTGTAAAACATCTTGATGTAAATCTTCCTGCTGATGAGCCAAATCCTCATGTTGTACGTGTAGGATTTTCTACGGAGAAAAGTTCTATGCAGTTAGGTAGGTTGTTAAAGTAATTTTTGATGCTAATATTATTACAAAGTAATTAAACAGTAAGAAAATATAAATGCTATACTAAAATAGATAATTATTGATTATATATATATATAAATGATATTACTACTACTATTTTTAATTTTAAGTAAACTTTAATTTTGGAACTGTTAAGTCACTGAATTTAATGAAAAAGCCGAGTTGCAATTCTCAGAAACTTGCCCATTTCCAACATTGTGGAGATAATGTTCTGAGAAGAAATTATCTAGGATTGTTTTACTTGTTCTCCAAAGATGCTTCATAAATAATGACATCTTTTGAGAAAAGTTTGATAATATTTGATTAAAATTCAATAGCATAAATTAAAGTTGTGTTAATTAAATAATTTTTAATTTAAATTTTATTTTGTTGTTGCTAATTTTTTAGCGCACTTTACGGTAGTGAAGTGCTTATGTTAGGACTTTCGTCTGTCTGTCAGATTTCCACATGCATGCATAATGACTTCACTTTTGTTACACATATGTTATGTTCTGTTTCATCCATTCAATTGAAACATTTAATTCAAATGTGAAAATTAGGCTTATAACTTAAGCCTAAACTCGATCATCAAGAAATTTCCAACATTAGGCTTAAGAGTTATCTGAGTGTTATGTTCTGTTCAGTTCATTTATTGCACATGTCCATGTGCATGCTCAAAAGAGAACATGTTCAAAAGATTTTCATTTGTTCATGGTCACTGTAAGCTATAGTAAAAACTAGTCGGTTAGTATATTGTATTAAATTAAATTTTATAGTAAATTTATTTTTAAAAATATTTGCTTTTGTGGAGCATGCTATCAGATAGGCTTGACCAGTCTTCTTTGAAATTATCATGATTATGATTAAATATTTTCATTAATGGCTTATTAAAAGTTTGTACAATGTTGCATTTTTTGTTACTCTGACAAGGGCAGAGTCAAATGTTTGGTCTTTGATTTGAAAGAAACTTGGTGAGCATGTAGTCCTAAACACAAATAGCTTCTTATCCAAATTATAGGACTTACTTCTGAAGTGTTTCCAAAAAAACAGGCCTCTGAAAATTCAGCATTTAGCTTATAAGATTTTGGAAGTTTCGTGTGTCCTTGGAATGGCAATAGCTGAGTGGATAAGACACTAGGCACTAGAACTATTTGATATAGGTTTGAGCTTTGCAATTTTAGTCTTTTTGTGTAACAATTATTTTATTATTTTACAGTATCATTAGCATATTACGGTATAGTGTATATTTTATGTGAACATATAATGTGACATTGGTTTATCATTAAGCAATTGAGATAACAAGAATTTAATTGAAAGTTGCAGTGTTTTAGGTTTAAATTATCTATTCAGGGAAAGCGACTGGATCAGGAAAGCTTTACTAATGTCCATTTCCTTGACGTCAACATGATATACAAAAGAGGTGAAATATGCACTAACATCTACAGAAAACCGGGCCTAAATAACATCATCATACCAAATTTTTATAAAAATAAAATCAACATTTTAAAAGCTAAGAAAAATACATCATTTATATTTTTATAATTGGAAAATTAAAAATAGTAATAATGGAGTGCAACTTTTACAAATTGTGATATATATCACAGTTTTATATATACATAATAGATCCTAGACAGTTTAAATATGCAGCTTTCTGATCATGGATCAAACGAGCCTTTACTCATTGCACAGATATACTTGATACTTACAAGGAATTAGAGTACATTATACAAATAGCACAACAAAATGGTTACCAAAAGAATCTCATAAAAAAACTCATTGCAAAACTTTTCAGTTTAAAACTAATCAGTCTCCATTAATTAACAATCAATGCATGGTGGTAATCAACTATCATCCCTTCTTAAGAAAAATGATGAAGGATATTGCGAACATCAATAATTTACGGATCATATATTGCCGCAATCCCACAGTATACAAGTTACTGAGAAATGATAAAAAGAATGACAACCAGATCGCTACCTCCGGTATTTACACCATACCAATCAAAGACCGTCGCTTTGATTCAGATAGTGTTTATATAGGTGCTACTTTGAGAAGCTTGGATCAAAGAATCAAAGAACATAAATACTCTATTAAAAAGAACAACGATAGCACCGTTTTAGCATCTTATGCCAACCAGCAAGGAATTGAGGTCATATGGGACCAAGCTTCCATCATTAGACCCATGTCTAACAAGCACTCCATCAAACATCTTGAAAAACTGGAGATTTATAAAGCACATGGGAAAACTACTTGTATCAATCATAGGGACGCCCACTCTCTATCCACAGCATGGAAATCATTCTATGAAGATAATCTGTAATTTTTACGAAACATTAATCTTTAACGAGAAACTGTTGAGCTCTTTATTTTTATTTATTTATTTACTTTTAGTATTATTTCCCTAACTTTTTGTATTCATTCCGTTAAGCGCTCATCATTACGCATGTGCAGTTATTATTTTTCGTAAATTTGATTTTTGTTCTATTTTTAATGTTCTTTTTAACTGATGATGATCGCTAAAGACGATCGAAAACATTTTTATGATATTAAATTATTTGCTGGAGTTTGTAAAAAGGTGATAATTTTGATTAATTCTTTCTAGTTCCAGTACAAGTTGTTATTTTTATCTATTCAAATGTTCATTTAAACATGAAAATCTTCATTTCAATATATTTTATACCAACTATTAATTATAAATTTAAAAATATTTCTATCAGTTATTTGAAAAAATTAAAATTTTTTGTAATTGTTTTCAAAGATATTGTAGTATTAATATAATTGATATAATTATGTAAAAGTAATAAGAATAGAAACTTTTATTTTATAGGTGAGGAACCATTCACTTATGGATATGGTGGCACTGGAAAAATGTCAACAAAATGTGAATTTAAAGATTATGGCAGTAATTTTGGAGAAGGTGATGTTGTTACATCTTTTTTGGTAAGTTAGTTTTTAAAAATATTTTTATAATGTTACTATTTTGCAGCTGAAGATAATCATTTTTTCATAAAAATAAAAGTAGAAACTTTAGTACATGTAAGTTTTGTATAATACAGTAGTGAGGTTCCTATAAGATTTTAGTTAATTGAAAAACCATGTTTTATGGATCTAACAACTAGTACAAAAATAAAATCAACATTTTAAAAGCTAAGAAAAATACATCATTTATATTTTT
>NW_019384523.1:0-18658 GCF_000671375.1 Centruroides sculpturatus
TTATGAAATCTGTTTTAATTTTCATGGAAAACTTGTCACCATATACAGGGTTCCTACTCAAATTTTTGTTTTAAATTCCATGATTTTCCCTGACCAACTTTGTAGAAATTCCCCAATCCTCACATCCCTTACAATATAGCACATTGATGAAATAAAATAGCATATGATTAACTATGCAAATATGCTATTACTTCTTTGACTTTTGTAATTAGTTATTTTTTCTAATTAACAGTTACATAATTTTTATAATTGCCGAATAATTAAAATTAAAATGTTTTATTAAATTGAAATAGTTCATCCTGTTATTAATCCACAACCATAAATCTATGTTGCTTTAAAAAAATAAAAAGCCATTATTTATTATTCATTAACAAATCCTGTATAATCCATGTACAAAAGTATACATTAATTAAATGTGCCTCTTAATAAATTTCTTGAACTTTATAAAATATTAATAAACTGGGAAAAAAAATCAAAAATTATTTATCACTTTTTGTACTTTATCATCACTTTTTTTAAAATCAGTTCATTAACATCTGCTCTCAAAGAGAGTGTAAATGATAATTGTGAGAGATTTGTAGAATTAAAATATTCAAAAAAATTTTAACCAATGTTAAATTATTAAGAGTATTACAGACTTTTCTCTAAAATTCATAATACAGTGGGTGATCAGTTAACGAACAAATTGGATAACAAACACTCTCGCAAAAGATTTTTATGTTCGGACAATGAACACCTCACAAAACAACCACAAGAAGTAGTGATGTAAAATAATGAATACCAATTGGTCTTCTTTTGTCTTCAGGCAACAATTCGAAACTGTTCAGAGCATGGAAGATGTTGACATCGACGTTCAACCCGGTATATACTAATCAGATAGTATTCCTCTGAACTTTGAAACTCTCCCTTGTAATTCCAGTTTTTTTATTTTTCTGACAGAAACAATTCTTTTATAGTATTTGTGAGACTGTCAGACGAGCAATCATTAAGTTTTGCGTCAGTTTTTATTTTTGAAAGATGAGTGTATAATAGCAAAGGTAGAGTGTGGACAGAAGATATCTGACGTTGCTGGGCAGTATGGCTTGAACAGGTCTACAGCAGACCACAGTTCAATCTTATCTAAGAAAGGTACTGTATAATCAAGAAGACTCAAGCAGCTAAAGAAGTAACAAAAATCACATCTGAGAAATAAAGAACACTGAAGAGTTCATAATGGAACCTGAAACAGATCTGACGACAGAAAAATGCCAAGAACTCTTGAATGAAGAACACCAAGAAACTCGGCGACATATGTTTTCTTCTGAAAAAGAGGATTAATGCTGATATCTGTTATTAAAGATCTTTTGAAGAAGTGGGAGGATGTCAGAACAATGGTCTTAGAATGGCATCCAAACTAGGTTGAGGCTTGGGGATTTCTACAATTGCAATGCTATTAATTACTTCTGAAAAATCCTGAAGTAGAGAGAAAAGCAATCGACATTGGACAGATTCTTTAACCCTTTCAAACGGAAAAAACATGACTAATAAAATTGCAAGACTGTGTATGTATGTATTTTTATTATTGCATATAAATAAACATAGTAAGGAATTATATATTTTTTATATTTGAGGGTCTTCAGAACGAATTAATTAAATTCCCATAAAAACCTATGGTAAATAGATAATCAGTTAACGAACAATTCAGATAGAGAACAAAGTCTTGAAAGGGATTATGTTTGTTAACCGATCACCCACTATACTGCATAATTAATACAGCTATGTGAAAATTTACAAATGACAATTGATATTGCAATATATTATATTTGGAACTTAGTTTGATTCCCTGGCATTTTGCAAGGCACTCCACCCCGAATTATCTCAACCACTTGCACATGAAAATTTCTACTATTTAGCACTACACATTGTTCAAAAATTTTAAGTGATTTTGAATGATGCTTTCAAAGATGTCAAATAAAGAAATCAGTTAAGTATCTCAGAATGGATAGATTTATGGAAGAAGGCAATGCAACACCTGGAAATCTTGCAAGGAGGAATGCCTCCAGAAAGGCTTTCTACAGGAAACTAACTCTTTAGGTCTTAGATTTGTGAAGAAAACTTGAAAAACTTCATGTGGCCAGCCCATTGGTGAGATGCAAACCAGCAACCAACTACCAGTGTTTTATCCACTAAGACATTGATGGGGCTAAGCACATAAGGAAACCAGTATTAAATACCATGGCACAGATCCAACTTCTGTTATTTCAAAATTTTAAATAATTTCAAAAAAATTATAATGTTTTAATGAAATTATTTAAATTGTAAATGTATGTAGTTTTTCTTATTAACTTTAGTTAAAATAATTTAACTTAAATAATGTAAAGGAGTGTTTTAGAAGTTAGAGAAAATGGTTATGGTGGGAAAATACTGTAATTCCAATAATATGAAAATTTTCTTTTACAATATTTTTTAATGTTTATCACTTGGAGTTCATACTTAACTGAAATTTTTGAGCCTTGACATAAAAATTCATTTTGAGATCATCATTACAAAGAAATTTTGTATTTTTGGATGTCAAAAAGTCTATTAATTACTGTCTGTACTAAGAATAAAAACAATAATTTATGTACTAAGAATAAAAACAATAATATGGTACTGAATTCAATTTTATTCCTATTAATCAACATATTGCATCAAGTTTATAATTGTATATGCTATCCTAGGATGATGAAAACATGTGCTTAAATTAAAGCATTCTTCTAATCTAAAATATTTATGTTAACTTAGCTTAATATTGCTTATATGTACGATTTAATTTTAATTTTCCAAACTATGTAATAATAATTATTAACTGGTTCATAAATTATGATTTTAGTTTGTGTGCAATAGTTTTTGGGGAAATTTTGGGTCCTGAAAATATTCTGCATGCCTTTTCATAAGTTGCATTGTACCACATTACTTCTTGCTGCCTGCAGATGGTCTGCCTTATTGTGATCAAAAAATATCAACAAGGCAGCCAAAGAGGCAAATTCCCCAGACTTTTCCTGGCTTTTTAACAATTTTTGTCAAATTCCCTGACTTTACATGAAATTTTCTGAATACTAATGAAAATTTCTGACTTTCCAGATGTGTAGGAACCCTGTAATAGTTCATTACAGACCTGAAATAACATATTAAAAATTAAAAAAAATCCTCTCTATAATAAAATAAGTTTACTTTCTATAAATATCATTGTATGAAATTTTAAGCAGCTTAATGTTAATTACAAATAAATTATCAAATATTCTTATATAATATATTTAAATGTCTATAAATCAAACTTTTATGAAATTTACACTTTCATCTGATTTTATAATAGAACACTTTTTCCACATACTATTATAAATGCATCTTAAATTAATAATATTTTCAAATTATGCAAAATCCTTACTGAAGATTGATTCAGTGTATAATTTTGATTATTGTTTTATAACTAACAGTATAAATTAAAACAAATTTAAAAACTGGCAAAATCTTGTAAGCTGTTAATTTTTTATTTTATTAACAAACATATATTTAGGTTATTATTTTTAATTTGTTTATAATCACATCCTATGAATCAGTATCAAAATGCATATCCTAAATCTAAGATTATAGCTACTAATGATAATTAGATATTACAAAAATAATCATCATACCTTCCTCTAACCAGATTTTCTTTGAATAATTCAGTTATAATAACTTTCAAATTTGAAACATTTACTTTGTTGATGAAACCATTTATACTTTTCTTCAAAGCTTCCCAGGCTATCTTCTGATAACTCTCACTAAAGAAAAAAAAAATAACAACTTGTATTAATACATATTTTTCTGTAATTATTTACTTATATATTTCATATGATAGTCATACAATATACTTGTGAGCACTATGTTGGCCTCTACATTTGTAGAATTATTACACAGTACATTAGATGGTATAATAAGTGTAGGAATAAAAAGGCCAATGTAGTGCTCACAAGCTAGATAAGAAGCATATTATAATATAATAGTCATACAAAATAAAATTATAGTTAAAATGTTCTATATAAAAATTATAATCTGAACTGGTAAGTATACAAATTATCAACAGGTTATAAACAAATACTAAAATAAAAATATTTTTTCTTTTCAATGTGCTAAAGTTTATGGGCACAGTTTGTAATTAGTAAAAATGTATTATCTGTAATTATAAAGTAGTAGTTTTAAACTTTTAATAATTTTGCAATTTAGTTTAAAACTTCCTATCTTGAAACTGGCCTTTTAAAAATGGAGGTAACGACTTGTTGAAAATCACATTTGATTTAAAAAACTTCTGTCTAGTTAGCTGACAAGTTACAATAAGCCACTCAGTAATCCAGAAAACATTTTGTTTGCCTACAGTTTTTCTTTTGCTGCAATATTTTATGTAGTCTTTGTAATCATATAAGAGAAATGTAAAATTTTAACAAATAGTGCAAGAGTTCTAGTAATTTAATGATGACAACTGTTCACCAGTTAATTAAGTATAAGCTACTGTACATACTTGTTCAATAAATTATTATTATTAATAAAAATTAAACACTGAAAAATTTACAATAAACTGCCAATTCTTAAATATGAAATCTGCTATATTTCATAAAATAAATATGAACAGAATTGACTGATGTACTGTACAATAATGTGAGAATGATCTTGAGAATGACTGATCGATCCAATGAATTTAAAGTATAAAGAATGTTTCTCAGAATGTTGAAAATACTAAAAAGTCAATTAATCTCTCAATCCTTCTATTCAATCCAAAATGATAATGATATATCATACATATTTTATAGAAGAAATAAATATTTTCAAATATTAAAATCTATTTTTATTTAACAATATAATGAAGTTTTTAAAGAATTATTATTTAAAATAAGCCTGAATTTTAAGATATACCTGCTTTAATTTATTATACATTATTAAAAACAATGGTAAATTTAAATATAATGGTAAATATGAGCTTTATTCCTAGCAAAATATTTAAATAAAACACGTTTTCAGTTCATGGCAATCTTTACTCAAAGCAATCAATCAGAATATATTCAGTTTGAACAAAATTTTATGATGTTAAAAATATTGATATATTCTAACTAATCATATTTAACATGTATCCATTGTATTTGAAACAGAAAATTTTATAACATTGTCTAATGTTTTTAGACTGTGGCAATACAAGTTATAAGTTATTACAGAAAATTAAATTTTTCAGTTGTTAAAAATTAGTACCTAGATTTATCACAAATTTGTCCCTGCATCATCCTCAATTTTGCAGGAGGGATATATGCTCCCCCAGCTTTAGTAAAAATATCTTCTATGGTCTTGGGCTTTTTATCTTTCTGGTTATCATCATCATCCTTAGTGTTTGTGGGACTGCGAGCACGTTTCCTATCCATTGTTCTCTGAAAAAATTTTAATATTTAATTATATTAATATTAAGCATTTTAATGAATGCAATTTAATAGTAGTAGTTTAAAATTTATAACAACAGTGAAAAATATTGACCTGTCTAAAAAAATTTTAGAAAATCTGATTTAGTTAAATACATTTTTTTGAATAATGCAAATTATTCAGAATCTGACATCTAAAACCACACTTTAAATGTGACGAATGTTTCACAACAACAAAAATTCACTCTCTTACGACCACCAAAATCAGAGCTTCTATTCTCTGTTGACAGAGAGTAGAAAGGTAGTTGATGACAAAGAATCTGTTACCTCTGTACATATTCTAATTTGCATATTTCAAAAAATATGTGATATAAATTAATGGATATATTTTTATCATATTTACAGATGATTAGTGCAAGTCCCTAATGCCCATGCATAAACTATTTTACAATAATAGAGAAGGGATGACTAGAGAAAGAAATGTGCATACACAAAGTTTTCTAAAAAGTGAGAAAATATACAAGTGCTTAGAGCCTGAGATCATATTGTGCTCCTATTGGTCACATTCATTATGCAGACTGTGCATGCATTTTTTTTTGTTTTGGCGGGAAAGTGAAAGTATAAAGGAAATGTCATTGAAAGTGAAATGTCGCCTGTGAAGTGAAATGTAAGTAGTAGCTTTTTACATCAAATTATTATAACTGTATATTTTTATAGATTTATGGCAATCTGGTATTTGGATAATTTCTTTAGATATATAAATAATTCCATATTCTAAATTTCTATATGTTATATCCATTATAGAAAGTTAAATTAAAATTGAAATCATCCACAATACGACTATTTAATCTCCGTGGACAAATAGAAAGAATATTCTTAACACATACACCCAATTAATTATTTTTTTGATAGTCAGTATCAAATATTAATGGAAAATAGATTTTAAACTTTATAATTGTAAATGTCTGCAGTTTCAACTAATAGAAATCAGCAACTTCTTAATCAATTGAGATTATATCATAATGTAACCATTGACATAATAGAGCTAAATTTTGGTTCTTTTCAAGACTTTGCTGATTTGAAAATGGAAATGGATTCAAATTCACATTTCATTTTAATATGTGGTTCAAAAACCATAAGAAATATAAAGCATCATTACTACATATGTAACCATACAGTAACTATAAGCCAAAAGTTGATAACATTGACAGAAAAAGAATGCGAGATCCGGAATTTTATTAACTAAAATTTTAATTAGTTCACTTTCGTTTATATAACGAATTGGAAGAAAAAAAACCCATCTTAGCCAGAAATGTGTAAACCTTCCTGTCCTAACTATCAACATTCTATTGTTCTCGCATAACTTGTAGTTCGACTTGCACAAAAGTTTATAGTTAGCATCCAAATTTCATCCCTTGTTTTAGGTCCCTGGAACACCTATAACCTTTAGCTCATAGAACATCCGATCAGGTGATGGAATTTCCCCACAAAAAGCTATAAAAGACAGTTCCTACCCCCTCTCGGGGGAGTCTCTTATCAAAAGCCGGACCGACAACATCGAGTCGAATCTCCGAACCCGCTGAAATTCCGATCCGCTAACATCGATATACGTTCATCGCCAGAGTCGCAAACTTTTATATTTGTGCTCATTTTGATCAAAGGCACCTTTTATTGGACATTTATGTGCCTACATGGGCTAAATCGTCAAGGAAACCTACAAAGAAGTATGAAAAAGCATGTAAACTCTCTCTTGAGCTGTTAGGCAGTTTAATGTAGAGATTTGTGTTGTAGTTTTGTTAATTTGGTTTATTTTAATAAATTCTTATTTTATTTGTCAAAAAGGTAGACTCCTCTACTCGTATACGGCCTTCACCTTATCATCGACCCCAAATACTCTCCTCTCCCTCCACTCGACCGTCATTTGAGAGTCCCAACTCTTGGGACAATTATCGTAAAATAACCATCTCGACAGTGAGCAGGTTTAACGACCTGTTGCAGAACAGGGAGGTGTGACTGACCCCGACCTCCCCTGTGGTTCACAAGAATATTGAAATTACAAGGCACAACCAAGTTGAATATGAAATGTACTGCTTATATTGCAATGGATGAGGATATTCAGACAGGCCAGGTGGCAGCAAAATTTTGCAGAAAACATTATTCACACAAGAAAACTATTGCACATATTCCAATGAATGAAACCACGAGGATTAGTATTGCAGCAAAATTAAGAGCTGGGATTACATCACGTTGAATTACACAAGGTTTAAGACAATTTTCATTTCCAGCAGAGTATTCCCTTGCACCAAAATCAGCTAGTGTTTCAAAAAAAAAAATCAACATTAAGAAACAATAAATGGAAACCACTAGAAAATACTTCTTTATATTGTTGAATACCAGAACATTGTGGTTGAAGCAAAAAGCTCAACTTTGGTTTTTGTTAAAATGTTGTAAAAACGGACTCATCCCCAAGTGCGTCGCTTTTAAATATGAGTTTCCAATAGATGTTCGAACCATATTGCCTCAAATGGAACGAAGTCTCCTAGCAAGACTAATTAAAAGTAAATGCAAAACAATATCAGAAGAAGACAAAATGTATGTATCCCACCTATTCTTCGCTAAGCAGTGAAATCCGGAAACTCTATTATAGCAAACAAAAAAGCATATGAAATCAGGAGAAACTTGAACAAGTTTTCTTGGTTACAAAAAACATCCTGCCATAAACGAAGAAGAACTACGAAGATTCCATATTACAACTTCACAAATGCAAAGGTACCGGAAACTGTTCATCAAATATCACGTAGGCTGAAACACATACCCATTCCAAGGTTGGATTATTCACAACTAATTCCTTCCACCATGGCAGCTATAAAGAACATCGGCTGTCCAGGATTGCAACATAAATTGGAACTTTGTGCAATATCCAGCAGAGCATCACAACGATATTCGAAAACAAACAAGTCGAACATACAAACTGCTCTGACGGTGAAACTATTTCTTGGAAGCAATCATCTAAATTTGTTAGTTGCTGATAAAGATAAAAGATTTGTGATATGTAAAAACTAAGATTTCTTGTCAAGAGCCAATGAATTTCTTGAACAATCCAAGTCTGTTCTAGTAAAAGAGGACCCGACACCAACAATACTAAGGAAGATACAAAAGGTTATAGCCCAGGGGTAACATCTTCTTTAGTAGGACCTCTCAATCTGCCAACAAATGTTGCTTGCCCAAGATTATTCTTTGAAGCAAAAACACAAACCTACATGGCCTCTAAGACCCCTAGTTAACAAATGCTTCCACCCAACATACTTTCTAGAGACAGCACTAGCAAAACACATTACATCTTTAGTTCCACTCTCAGATTTGGTAACTATAGCTGCTTTGGATGCTAAATCTTTCATTTTCACTAAATTAAATAACCTTCCCAGTTGTATAAAATAGATGTAATTTCCTTATATCCATCAGTACCACACTTTGAAGCCATCATGCTTGTAAATGCGCTATTACTGAGCTCTAGTTACCCAACATCACGTGTGTTACATTTTGAGAGGCCCTCTTACTCGTCACAGAAAACAATTATTTTCAATTTAATGGGAACATATACAAACAAACCCAAGGTGTGCCAATGGGTTCCCTGTCACCCATTTTAGCAGAGCTCATCATGAGGAACATAGAGTATCGCATTTTCCATGCCCTGTTAGCAATCCACTATCCAATCATGTATCTACAATATGTAGATGACATATTACTCGCATGGGATGGCTCCGCAGAGGAATTAGATGAGTTTGTTCAAATGTTAGCATCTATATATCCTACCATCAGATTCACAGTGGAAGAGGAACAATATACCAAAATCTCATTTCTAGATCTGGAAATATATAGATCTCCTGAACTACTTTTTCAGTGCACCACAAAAACAACAGAATACCAAATATTATCCCTGCAACTGCCTTCCAACCTCAAATTTTGTAAATTCTGCTATTACTTCTCTTATTCGGAGAGCGCTCCTTCTCCCGTCCACCCAGACATTAATAGACAAAGAATTGCACCTTATTAACAGGGCAGTGCAAAATGCTGGGTATTCTACTTCCAGATTTCATTATCTCCTTAACCGTGTCAAGAACATTTCCAAAATCTTTCCTCTGCAACAAAAAAGAATTCAATTTAGTACAACCTCTGATACCATTTTTGAGCCTATATCCATAAAAATAACATGTATATTCAGAAAACATGGTTTTATTTTGCCCATGGTCCCTCAACCAACATTAAGAAGTTTTGTGCAATGATAGAGACACTCACGTTGAATGAAAAATCAGGAGTTTACGAAATCCCATTAAAACATACATTATCAGGGGAAGAAATCATCTATATAAAAGCAACCACCAGAATGTTATGCTCCCGCATCCTTGAACACCAAGAAGATATTAAAAACAACAGAACAACAATGGAATTAGCTAAAAAAGTGCTAAATCAAGATTATCTACCGCTCTGGAACCATACAAAATTACTTAAATGTTGCGATAATCATAGAGAGGTATTTATATGCCTTTACATATCCACTTTAACACCGTGCAATGCACCGACATTAGAAATCCCGCAGCTGTGGATATCATTATTTAAACAATCTAAGTTATAATTTTCCATTCTCAGTTAAACCACATACAAATATGGCATCATTATTAGCGTTTTATGTATTTTGGAGTCATTACGTCATCACAGCACATTTTTACAAATATAATAATTATTGCAATTTTTAATATTTATTCTAAATTCCATCTATGTGTTTTATGCAATTTAAATAACCCGTTAAAAAGCTAAGTGTTCGAAATTTATAGTATTTGATTTTCGCCTGAGGATGACAGCTGTAAGCTGTTGAAAGTACTTGTGAGTACATGTAAATTTTTACAAATCACCGCTTTTAACGCCGCAACACCGATGTGTTGATCATTTATTACTGTCCGTTGGCATAAAGTGTAATTTTTATTATGGATCCAAAACAGATCCAAAATACAATGCCATCGCAAACACCACATAAGCATGTCAATGATAATAGAAGAATTATGAAAAACACAGAATCATATACAGTAAAACCTGTCTATGGCAACCACCCACGGTTCCTTCAAAAAGCGGTCTTTTAGACAGGGGGTCGTCCAATATAGGTAGTGCTGTAATACCGTATTTATTTTGTGCACTTTTTAGCCATTTCTACTAAGCAAAACTCGAGGTGAGTAAAAATAAGCAAATTTTTTCAATGATAGGGCTATATTGGTATTGTATTTTATTCTTATTGGATAACTCGATTTACAGGAGTCGTTGTGATTTTATAAGACATATTTAATACGAATATTTTAAAAATTAATACAATAGTCACATTTTCTCGATTATAATGCATACTTTCTTTTTTCCGACTTAATTAATTCAACTGGGTTCTTTTCGTTCACTCCTCATTTATGTGTATTATGTCATCGATATACAAGCGCATCCTATCTCTCCATCACTTTGGTTTTGGTTTTCATTAGTTTAATCTTATTTTAACTTTAAAAATACTGTATTTTTAAAGTTATTTAATATTTTCTTAAGTACAATAAGAAAAATTATTAATTAATAATAAAACGATTTTATTATTTTTTCTCATAATATGATTTCATTACATTCGCAATTGTCATTGTGGAATGGAAAAAGGAAGGTTGCCGGTAAAACTGATTTTTGCATTAATGCGTTTATTGTTTTTTGAATATTTTGCATGCGAAAATTATTTGGATATTATTTTTCTAAAAATATCATGGAAATAAGGTAGGTTGATACAGAAACTATTTATCGCACATGTACAGTACTGTATATGAGCTTCAAAATAAATAAATAAATAAAAATAAATTTTACCAAACGATGAGATCAGCTGATTAATTGTATTGTGTACAATATTTTATACCCCCCAAGGAAAATATTGTAGTCTACGGTAAAATAAATTTTGTTTTCCCACAGTTAAATTTCACCGCTAATTGCTGTTGTGATAACTTTAACACGATCTTCTAATGACAGCATTTTGCATTTCTTTCATTTTTCGGACAATTTCGAACAAACTGAAATGAATTTCCTTTGTTGCTAGACTAATTCATTAACACCCGCACCTAATTTCAACAGTGGGGAAAAGTGCCCGAGGTGGGTTCGAACGAGAATTTAGACTAATTCATTATATTAGGAGGGGGGAAACGTTGTTGAACAATAGTTTAGACCAGATATATTCGCAGAAGTGGTCACTTATTACAGTTGTTGTATGCTGTTTCGGATCAAAAAGCGATGCCCGCGGTCGCGTTACACAGGTGGTCGTTTAATACAGGTAACTTATACAAAGACTCTATGAATAAACTATTCGGTGCCAGAAATTTTTGCCCGTTTTGACAGGTGCCCGTCGAATGCAGGTGGTCGCCTAAGCAGTTTTCACTGTATCTATTTTATTTTACAAACCTCAGGGAGAAGTTTTTGAAAAATTCAACATTGAAGAGGATGACTTCATAATTCTATTGCAAACAAATTTTCAATGCCAAATGTATGAGAAATTCGAAACAGATGTCATTTCTATCAATTTGACACACAACACAATTTATTACAATAATCTCAAATTAATACAGTTATTGTTATAGATGAATGAGGTGAGGGTATCCCAATTTTATGGTGCTAAGTAGCTGAGAAAACAAAAGCATATTTAAAGTACTTTTTCCTTTGCTTAAAGCAGCTACACCTGAAGTTTTCTCTAATTATTTGATATCAGATGATACATCTTGGATCTTAACTGCATATGAAGAAGTTTTTGTTGGACACAAAACAAACTTCTTTGCTCTTGGCACATAGAATGAGCTTGGCATCATGCAGTTTTTCTATGCCTTCTCTAAAGAAGGCATAGAAAGAAAGTAAGGAGAAATTTATAATGGGTGTCGACTTTTGCTACACACTCAAAATAAAAGTGAATTTAATGCGTTAATGCCATTATTTTTACAAAATGTTCCGCAAGAGTTCTTCGATTACTTTACAAATATGTACACAAACAGAAATAGTGAATGGGCTGCTTGAAATTGAAAAAATTCATTAGTCATCCACAAACACATACGTGGATCATTCCACAGGTTATTAAAACATGGTGAAGACACAATGCAGGGAAAGCAAAATAAACAAATGGATGCACCCATTCATGTATTGATTAAATTACAAGATTACTATGGCAATGAACAGATTTGTAAATTGGAAAAGCGTAAAGTGATCAAAAGAATACGAACAATAAATTTTCAATATCGTTCAAATTTGAATTTAAGAGAAGATTATTCCTTTATCAATGAAGATGAATGTTGAAAGTTTACTAAAAAGAATTACGTAATTGTTAGAAAGACCTGTCCGAGATTAGACCGTCAACAAAATGTGGTTTATGCAAAATTTCTATACATTAATTTAGCTGTTCTTGTAGTGATTCGTTGTATATAAAAACAATTTGTAAACACATACATTATTGAAAAGAAAATTGGATACAACAGAAATAAGTATTGGCGAAAATAATGGTGAATATAACTTGGAGGGTAGTAATGACGAAATAATAGTATCATATGAATGCAGACAGTCAATAACTAAAATTGGAAGTAAGAGTTTGGAGCTGGATGATAATGCAATGCAAACTTCAAGTACCAAAACAGAAATAAAAAAAGAAATTTTCAAGCAAGTTCTGGAAGCCAGATCAGTTCATGAAAACAGGACAGAAATACATTAAAAATAAGGAAAGTAACCTCTAATGAAAAATTTCAGTATCAAATACGATTGGACCAGATGTAAGCAATGTTTGTAAGAACTGTAACACACATTAAAACCTTTTAAATTCATGAAATCATTAAAAATCATTATTTTTCCTATTAAATTCACATTAAGCACATTAGAAACATTCTTAAAAATATAAAATCATAAATACATATTTGGTACAAATTTAGATATTCTATCCATTACCTCTTCTGCACTAATTTTCTTCCATCAGAACCATGGACATTGCCCTTTTCTCAGATGATAGAAAATTTATCGTTATATTTACAGATTTCTTTGTAAAATCCAAGCATTTTTTTTTATTGGTTTCCAACACTAAATATACTAAATTAGACCCTATGCAAAGACTACAAATACCCAAAATATGCACATCAAAATGAATAGGAGAAACTCTATACTACATAATTTTTCATATATTACCAAAACACATTCAATCAGAATCAACACTTTTACACATACAGTACATACATCAGTTTATTCTAGTGCAGTTACTATACCTATGTACTGTACCTATGCCCAATCAAAACACACAAATTATAAGATTGTCTGATAAAGAAGGCTGGAAACAAATACATAGTCTACCTAATTGTTGTCTAGTATTGACACAATATACTAAAAACAACATAACATCAAATTTAATGAAAGAGGTTAGGAAAATATTCAGGAAAATTAAAACAAGACAATATACCTGTACAGGAATGCAGACACCTCAAAAAAAAAAACATGCAGATAAGTCACAAAGACTGAAATGATACAAAGCTTGTATACTAGGAAAACAACAAAATAAATTATTTATTAGCAATGAAGCACTTATATATATCAAACCAACCACACAATAATAGCACAGTGGCATGCCAAATAGAACAACTCAAACTATTGGTCTACTCTTTAGTTGAATCAGTCACACACTAAGATGTAGTAGGCTGGATCAAAGAGGAAGAATGAAACTTGTGTGAGACTCTAATCAAGCCCTGTGTTGAAGTAACATACATGACATTCAACATGCAGTATAAAAAACACACAATTAGAAGACACCTGATGAAGACAACTTTTACAATTTATAGTGAAAAAAATTACATCCTTGTGCCAGGATCTAGCCAAAATTTTACACACACAGTTAACAATCCACAAGACATACTAATATTTTTTACAGGGCATCACATATATGAAATCCAAAAACAATGACACCAAGAAACCAAAAACAGGAGGCACTATACAATACAGACCAATCATGTGTCTTCTTACATTTTACAAAATGCACTCTTCATGCATCACAAACAAAATAACCATTATATAAAACAATACAATATTCTCACAGAGCAATAAAAAGGTTATTGTAGAAACCATGGGTTGCAAATATCAGCTATTCCTAGATAAGTCATGACGCATACAACCAATACAGAAACCTATACATAGCGTGCATAGATTATGAAGGCATTTGGCAGTATCCCAGACTTGTGGTTATTGCATACATTATATCTATACAAAATACATCCAATACTCATTACATTTTTAGAAAATACAATGCAACACTACACACACATTAAAACAAACCAAATACATACATTGTGTATAAGGCAAGATGCTTTACAGAGAAAAATATTTTATATATTTCTGGAGAAATGGCTTAAAGGCTGGATTGTTTACCTTATATAAGGGTATATTTGCCTGCAAAAGAGCAGTCATTAAATCTGCATAAAATGTATTATTTGCTTTCTGAGATTCTTCTCCTCTTTGAAATGTGACCCCTATAAATGTCTGCTTGAAATTCTTCCTTTCCTATTTGCCTTCTTTATGCTTCAAGATTGACACTACTGCGTCAATCTTGTCTTGACACTACTCAGTCCACTCTGTTTTGTCTTGTCTTAAACTTGCTATTCAATAGGTTTATACAGCATTAAATATGGATTTATCAAAGACAACAAAACAACACAATATATATTTTTTTGTCTTATGTATATGCTGACATAAAACTCTACAACATTCACACAAGCCGTGCTTGTGTGAATGTGTAGTTTTCACATATCATTAATGTCCAGATTTTTGGGTGCATTTTTCGAATGGATTGGGTGCTGATTTGGGTGCTTTTTCCTCCATTTTGGGTGCTGATTTGGGTGCTTTTAAATTCAGTATTTTTAAGACAAAAACCAACAACAAGTATTATGTTAACCATTCACAGCCAAATCGATTAAATCCTTAATATAATCGTTATTACTTTTACATTTTTCACATAATTAATTTTATATATCGTTACATTAAAACTATGCTTTAATATAATGGTATATAAAAATACATTCTACAATATTTATTTAAATTTAAAGTTTAAAAGGAATTTTTAAAAAAATTATTTATATTATCAATTTTTATACTTATTGTTTTATGGAGTTAATAGATTTAGCAAGTGAGGACTCATATTTACAAACTATATAATTGTTTATTGCAATTTAGACATAAAGATGAGCATTGTAATTTACAACAGTAACCATTTCAATGTTCTTAAAAGTAAAGTTTTCTCGTTTGGAGGATAGAATGACTTTATATAGTGTCTTTATATAGGAAAAAAGATCTTTCTACGTCGACTGAAACTAAGGGGGCATGTTTCATTTTTACTTGGAATTCTAGTTCAGTGCAATCCAAAATATTTTTCAAATTGGGATTTTTTTGATAAACTAGATCTGAGTTTGTCCAGGGCAAAATCATCCAGTACATCAAGTGCCTGACTTACAACATTCCACTGATCCTATATTCCAGTTCCATGTCTTTCCAGCTCTTTGATTTTATCCACCAATAATTTGTACGAATGAATGGAGTAGAGTTCTGTGATCACTACTGGATCAGCGACCAGTTTCTTGACACTGTCAACTGCTGCAGAATTGCCAGGAGGGAGTTCGTTGATAAATGCATTAATTTTCTCAAAGTTCTTGCAGTAGAATACCACACTGTTTATCAAAGACCCCCAGTGAGTGACCACTGGACTGGGTGGTAATGGCAGTTCAGTTATGTCTTGGTACAAGTGCTCTTGACTAGGGCACTTGAGAAGAGCCATTTTCATTTTCGAAATGAAGTCATTGGCCTTGCTATATTCTACATGAATATGTTCACATACTAGGTATAGGGCATGGGCAAGATAAGTCACATGCTTTAGGTTATTGTAAATGCACTTCAAATTTGAGAATGCTGACAACATGGAAGATGCTTGATCTGTAAGGACAAGCCAAACTTTTTCATACTAGACGCCATTTGGCCACAACTTGATGCAAACATCATTGAAAGCTTGAGACACTGCAGTTGAGTTTGTATTTTCAAGTTGTTACATTTTGAACAACATTGGTTGTACATAGCATCTGGGCAGAGGTGCAACAAGAACGTTCAGCATGTACTGTTTTGTGGAATGCATTGTTTTGTCCAGTTTCTTGACACTGTCAATGGCCACAGAATCACCAGGAGGAAGTTTGTTGATAAACGCGTTAATTTTCTCACTAATGAACACTACAAGATTTTCTCTGACAATGTCCAGGATTTTAGATATTGTTTGATCATAAACTGGTTTCACGTAGTTTTTTCTAAGAGTGCTTTTGTCGGAGACAAGTTTTTTCATATATTTCTGGAGAAATGGCTTAAAGGCTGGATTGTTTACCTTATATAAGGGTATATTTGCCTGCAAAAGAGCAGTCATTAAATCTGCATAAAATGTATTATTTGCTTTCTGAGATTCTTCTCCTCTTTGAAATGTGACCCCTATAAATGTCTGCTTGAAATTCTTCCTTTCCTATTTGCCTTCTTTATGCTTCAAGATTGACACTACTGCGATTCTTTGCCTCTTTTACCGTAATTATACCCTCACTCAGCTACTTACAGGACATGACAACTTTAAGCAATACTTGCATAGATTTAACCTTGGAGACAATCCACAATGCAATTGTGGTATTCAGGAGGACCAAACACCACTTCACTTAGTTTTTTGCTGCGATAGGTACAATCACATTAGGGATAATTTAATGAGAGCTACTATTCTTGAAGGGTACAACTGACCTTGCAACCTGGACCAACTCATTCACACATGTACAATGTTCCATCATCTACTCACATTCATATCCTTAGTGGTGGTCTTGAGAGCACTCACTCAGGGGGCACGGATGGCAGTTAGCTTCCCCTTGCTTTGTTTCAACTGACTGTATACAGCTGCCTTTCAACTTTGTATTTTAATTCTTATTTTCTGTCTTCTTTTTCAGTTTAAATTTGGTTAGTCCTAGTTGTAAGTTAAATTAGGAACTCGTAGCTTGGTTTCCAGTTAGGTTATGATAGATTAGGTTAAATTAGATTAGGATTTGTTAGCTTTAGTCATCTGGTTAGGTTTGTCCTAGGTTATGGTAGGTTAGTTTGGTTAGTAAGTTAACATTTAAAAAAATAAAAAAAAATTTGTGGTCTTGCTTGTTTGTCTCTGTTGGTCTATTCGTATTGTCTAGTTTGTCATTGTGTTCGTTTGCTTTTTGTGCTGTCTGTCCAGCTGTTAAGTACTATTAATATTTGCAATCACATTCAGCTTTATTAGTATTAAGTAGATATAAGTCTTCCTACTAACAGCCACTTGGCACTAACTTCTACACTTAGCTATTTGTGGCGGTACTCAATTATTGGTGTTTGTTACACTCAGGTTTCCTTTTAGACCCTTCGGGGGACTAAAAGGAAATCTGACAGCCTTGCAGCCTAAAAACTGCATGCCAACATCAAACATAGAGGGTACTGTAGCTTTATGTACACTGTTCAGAGGGATCCTACCTTCTCTACTGTCTATCTCCTCTCCCTCCTTCTTCCCCTCCCCTTTCCCTTACCCTCTTTTCTGCTGGCTAAACACTTTGTGTACGGCCAATGTCTTTCTTGTATTCATGTATATCTATAGAAATAGGAAATATTACTATATCAGTCACAAATGCGGGAAAGATAGCTATCAATCCTTTATGTATCTGTGATTAAAAACTTATACAGTATATAAAATACATTTTAGTGCAATCAGTAATTCATAAAGTAAGTACTTCAATAGCAAATCCTCAATCAGTTTGATATTCCAAAAAGTGAACATTTTACAAATACTAACAGAAATTAGAACAGAAATAGTTTTTCCAATTTAATGAATATCTTTTGCTGCTGTACAAGGTTGTGTGTAGATGACTGAGTGATTTTAATGTATTCAGTAAAATTTTAAGTAATGATTTGTAAAATTAAATAAAATATCTGTTTTTTTTTAAATTTATTTCAGAGGGTGTACCAAAAGTTTACTATTTTGGACCTTGCGGAAAGATGCAACACTACACACACATTAAAACAAACCAAATACATACATTGTGTATAAGGCAAGATGCTTTACAGAGAAAAATATTTTATATATTTCTGGAGAAATGGCTTAAAGGCTGGATTGTTTACCTTATATAAGGGTATATTTGCCTGCAAAAGAGCAGTCATTAAAT
>NW_019384523.1:20167-30048 GCF_000671375.1 Centruroides sculpturatus
TTTTCGTCGATGTTAAGCCTAACGAAGACTATTGTATCGTTAAAAATTATTTTTTTATTTTGTACAAACAAAGTAAATATATTGAAAAATATGAAAACAATAAAAAAATTATACTTCAGAAGTTAATTTAGTATCAAAAACGTAAAATATTTGAGTAGCTGAAAACATAGCCAAAGATTACAGCGCCACAGCACTGGCGAAAATTTAAATTTGTCGACTGGAATTCCTTCGGATAACCAACCTTCGGATAAACGACGCTCTACTGTATGTTATATTAGAACCAACATATTTGGAACATTTGAGGAAGAATTCATATTTACAAAACCTCCAAAAATTCAGAAACAAGAATAAAAAAACATTCTCTAATGTCTTATAGAATAACATAAATTTTAAACTTTTAAGAACACAAAATTTAAATTACAGACCAAGCAATTATAATTTGCTGTTTTTAACAAGATCAGAAAATAAACTAATGAACTTAATGAGCATTCTCTACAGGAATTCTCTTTCCATTATACCTCATGTAATATCCTCTACATATTAGAAGTATTTTTCACATTACAAAAATTAATACAAACGTTTTTCTTATTTAGTTTGTATATCTCTAGCATCTCCATCGATTTAATCCTGTCAAATTGCATACTGGACATATTATTTCAGCTCACTGCCAATCTACCTTTATCTCTGGAGATCACAGAAAAGCAGCCAAAAGTGGTTGTAGTCACTTCTTTCTGAACTGGCCAAACATGCTCTTTAATTTAAATTTTATGTTCTTAAACTTCAAAATTTAAATTAAATAAATGAAATTATTAATAAATATTTTTATATTAATATCAGTGTGGGATTGTTACTGTTGTTGGTGGCGTCAGTGACCAGTTATACTCATACAGTATATAGAAATTACTGTATTTGCTTCAATAGAAATGGGTGACCTCTAGCAGAGGTGCTATGAATTACAAAATGGCAAAGATAGTGGGTATAGTAAGAAGATTGCAAATGGAGAGCAACAGAGCAAAATCAAATACAGTTGACCCCCCTATAATTACGATTCCTATAAAACTACGAAAAAATTGTGACCGGTATCCGTAAAAAAACAGTAAAAACCCCCTATATCTTATAGGGGGTTTTTTACTGTTTCCAAAGAATGGAACGTATCTATATCTTATAGGGGGGGTCGACTGTATAAGTGTTAAAAATAAATACTGCTATGCTTTTGGATGCAAGTCAAAATTATTAAAACAGGAATTTATTTTTATTTATTGATTTTCAAAAGATTTAATACTGCAAATACTGCAAAATTACGAAAGGAGGTTGCATTGGAATTGGGAAAAGCAATACACAATGTACAATGCAGTTTGCATTTTAATTTCAATGATTCCAGGGAAGTGGCAAACATAACACTAAAATACTGCTTTCAATAAATATATTTGAAATGTGAGAATTATTATGTATTAACTGTATAACTGGTATAAGTGCTAAAATGTTAAATTATTGTGCTGATTGTGTGATAGAATGGATGATGCAACTATGTTATTGATAGTTGCACTGAGGAAAAAATAGAATTCTTATGGTCTAGAAAAGTGCAGTAATTGTACTGTTGTATAGAGGAAAGAGCAGTAGGAGTGACTGTAAAAATTTTCAATGAATAAGTTTGCAGAGCATACATGATAAAGTATATGGGAAAAATTCTGATTAGAGTGTGAAACCAATTATAATGTATTTGAAAGTGAGTGGCAAATGCAGTGTGGATTTATGGCAGTAAGACATGGATATGGCAAAAGAAAGATAAATGTTATTGTTTTTGCTTTTTGCCCTTATACTTATTAAATGTATTTATATTAACTTAAAAGCAGTTCATTTGTATTAGGGCTTATCACACCAGTTATCACGAATACAAAATTTATTAGATTTGATATACAGTGGGTGATCAGTTAATGAACAAATCAGATAACGAACACTTTTGTGAAAGATTTTTATGTTCGGACAATGAACACCTCACAGAACAAGAAGAAGCAACATAAAATAATGAATACTGATTGGTCTTCCCTTGTCTTCAGGCAACAATTCGGAACATTTCGGAGCGCGGGAGATGTAGACATCAACGCTCAACCCGGTATATACTGATTGGATAGTATTCCTGCGAACTTTGAAACTCTCCCTTGTAATTCCAGTTTTTTTATTTTTCTGACAGAAACAATTCTTTTATAGTATTTGCGAGACTGTTGGGTGAGCACTCGTTAAGTTTTGCGTCGGTTTTTATTTTCGAAAGGTGAGAGTATAATAGCAAAGGTAGAGAGTGGGCAGAAGATGTCTGTTGTTGCTGGGCAGTATGGCTCAAACAAGTCTACAGTAGGCATCAGTTCAATCTTATATAAGAAAGATACAGTATAATCGAGAAGAATCAAGCAGCTAAATTAATAACAAAAATCACATTGAGAAATAAAGAACATTGAAGAGCTCATAATAGAACCTGAAACGGATCTGATGACAGAAGAACGCCAAGAACTCTTGAATGAATAACACCAAGAAAAACTTGGTGAGATGTTTTCTTCTGAAAAAGAGGATTAATGCTGACATTTGCTATTAAAAATCTTTTGAAGAAGTGGGAGGATGTCAGAACAATGGTCTTAGAATGGCATCCAAACCAGGTTGAGGTTAATAGGTTTAGGGATCTCTACAATTACAATGCCATTAATTACTTCTGAAAAATCCTGAAGAAGAGAGAAAAGCAATTGACATCAGACAGATTCTTTAAACCCCACAAACAGAAAAAACGTGACTAATAAAAATGCAAGATTGTGTGTGTGTATATATATATATATATATGTTTATTATTACATATAAATAAACGTAGTAAGAAAGTGTATATTTTTTTATTTTTTGGGGTCTCCAGAACGAATTAATCAAATTCCCATAAAAACCTATGGTAAATCGATAATCGGTTAACAATCAATTTGGATAGCGAACAAAGTCTTGGAACAGATTATGTTCGTTAACCGATCATCCACTGTATATATTTAAAAATTTATAGAAAATTTATTTGAAATTAAATACAGTAAATGATGCAAAGTGCAAAAGAATTAAGTAATTAATCTGGTTTTTTAAGAAGTTTATCAATAAAAATTAAATACAATAAATAATATAAAAACCTGCCAAATGCCAAAAACTTACCTTTTATATAAATATATAATTTTCTTTTTTATATAGCTGTGTGTGATATATTTACTGCCTCCTTTTAAATAATTTTAAAGTTACTCATTAAATTTATTTAATTTATATCAAATTTTTAAAAACTGACATCGAAATTTACTATGAATTAAATCTATTAAATATAATGCATTATGCATAAGTGTCCCATTGTACTGTACAATACAATTGATAACTTGTATTTGCATCATTGTAAAATTCAAAAAGAAAAATTCCCATGCAAATTCCTTGGCTCATAGAAATGTTTGTTTTTTGTCATTTTGGAGCAGTTTGGTATGGTCTTGGTTTTGTGTAGCCAAAATATCATACTTTTGTTTTCCAGATTTTGTGTGTTCTTTTTAGTGTACAGAATTGATATTATTAGGGGCTTTAAAAAATGTTTGGCACCTCCCTATAACTCCAGAAAAGTAACAGTTTGAAATGCAAATATCATGTGTGTGTGTGTGTGTGAAGGTAGGCTACAGAGGCACTAGTTGCCAACAGATGATATTGTTGCATTGCAAAGGAAGAAAGGTACTGAGTCATTTGTGCAGGTGAGTTTGTGGATGAGGAAAAAGAAAATGGAAACAGATAATCATGGGCAGTGATGGATGGTGTGGTTTCTGTGGAGGAAAGGAGTGGCTGCATCAGAGATGCACATGAGGTTAGCAGCTGTGAGTGTGTTGGAATAGTGCAACAAAGTCGCAGAAGTATGTTTTGCTGGATATCTGACTTCAAAATCAGCAAGGACTGTGCTGAGAAAGGCAAAAGCATTGGATGGATGGCAAGTGCATGGAAACCAGACAACATCCATTGCATGTCTGATTTGATGATTTAGGACAGGAATCACATTTTGATGAACTGGAGGATGCAGTGTGTCTGTCACTCAGAACTCTGCATACTGTCATCTATCAAGATTTTAAGATGAAATAGATCTGCACACAATGGGTTCCTCATTCTCAAACTACTCAGCAGAAACAGCAGCATATGGAGACATGCCAACAACTTATACTGAATCTGTACAGCACATAACTAATGGCGTTCTTTGAGCATCTGGTCACAGGCAATGAATGAGTCATGGCTCCGGCATAAGACACTCAAAAAGAAATGCCAATCCATGGAGTGGAAGCACACTGGGAACCCTTGACCTAAGAAGCCACAGCCAGAAATGTTTGTCAAGAAGCAAATGATGACTGTATTCTAGGATCAGGAGGTGATCCTGCTTTTGGCTTGGCTATCCACTGGTGAGAGCATCAATAGTGACTAGTAATGCAGGACACTGCAGCAATTCTGTTGACTCATTTAGCAACACTATCTCAGGAAATGGGGATGTGACATGATTCTCTTACACAACAATGAGCAGCTTCCTATTGGTTGCCACACGGGACAAGACAATACTAATTTGGGTGGCGGGCATATATTTTAAATTAAATAAATAAAAAAATATGATTAAAAATTGCAGCCTGGCATTGTGACAATGTCAAAATAATTTTCTATAAGTATTCAATACTTTGTTATAACATTGTTAATGGAATAATAATGCTCTCATTTATATTCTGTTAGTGAAAAAAATTGGAAATGTATTAATATGGATATCTTATTTATAAATAAAAGTTTTAGTATCAGCATTGAATCAGCTACAATAAAAACACATTCTCAGTAGAAAAAGTTATGATTTAGAACTTTCCAAATTATTATTTTAATGTAAACTTTGTTTAGATGCAACAGTTGAAATAATTTGCATATTTCAATTTTTTTTAATATACAGGGGGTGATCGGTTAACGAATAAATTGGATAACAAACACTTTCACTAAAGATTTTTATGTTCGGACAATGAACACCTCACAGAACAAGAAGAGGCAACATAAAATAATGAATACTGATTGGTCTTCCCTTGTCTTCAGGCAACAATTCGGAACATTTCGAGCGCGGGAGATGTAGACATCAACGCTCAATCCGGTATATATTGATTGGCTAGTATTCCTGCGAACTTTGAAACTCTCCCTTGTAATTCCAGTNAATTCTACACTAATCACTTTTATAAACTTATTATTTACTGATTGAAATTTAGCAGTGTTAGGCCTATAATCAAAAGTCCTGTCAAAACTGATTCTTCTGTATTCAAATATCTGATTTTCAGAATATATTAATGTGGAAAAGCCTTTAAGTTAGGAAACACTAAAATTGCAATATAAATAGATATCATCTTACTAATGAAAATATTATCACATCAATCACATGAAATCAATTACAAAGTAACTTAGAAAAATAAAAAATTACATTTGCATTCCTGTCTTGTCTATCACCATAATTCCTCCTTTCATCAAATCTTTCTTCATCACTGAAATACCTGTATCTTTCATCTCTGTATCTCGGTGGCGATTGATTCCTATCATATCTGTCAGTATACCTGCTTCTTCTGCTATCGTAGTCTCTCTGGTATCTACTTTCACGAAAATTTTTATAGCTTGGTCTGAAGTTTCTTGGCCTTGTTCTATCAGAGTTTCTATGTCTTGTATCAAATTCATCATCACTGTATCGATATTCTTTCCTTTTTTCTTTAAATCTATTTTTTTCGTGTCTATTTGATTCATTATCACTGTCTGTTTCGATATGTTCTTGATCCCAATATCTTCTATGAGCACGAGAATCAGAAAAATTTTCTGATTTCTCTGGACTGCTGTCTCTTGAAATTTTTCTATCATCCTTCTTGTGTTTTTGCTTTTTGTGCTTTTCATTATAAACAGGAGAGGGCAATTTTTCCTAAAATAATATTTTATGAAATCAATGTTAATAAATTAATACTATTCAGAAAATTAATTAAATAGTAATTAATCAATTTTAAAAGTCTAGTACTCATTAACTATTATACAAGAAAATAGTTTCATGCAAATGAATTTTTACCTATATTTTTGTTCTGTATGTGTAGGAATCTATTTAGTTCCTTTAAATGTGATAATTTATTCTTTTCATGTTAAAATTTCATTATTATAAGAAATCTTTCATTAAATTTACACGACATTTAGAGATAGCTAAATAAATATAATTAAAACAACAGTTTTATACAAATTAATTTCATTTATGATGTAAATGACCTTGTGTAGAACTTGGATTATATATTTTCTTTGTGATTCCATACAGAAGCCATTCTAGCAAATAGGTGCAATAACTTTAGTATTTATAATGGTCAAGATTTTCCATTATTAATTGATAAATTGATTTATGTCACAATTAATTCTGCACATCAGAAATCCTTCTTTCATTGCAACATAGCTAACAAAACAATATGAAATAACTGTCAATGTAACAACAATCTACTTATGAAAATAAATAAATTATTTAAAACAATGGAGTCAGAATTTATTAATCTTACCTAATTTTACTATACGCGAGTACACAAAAATTCAAATTTTTCTTCCTTTCTGACTTATGGAGGACTAATGATTTCTCAACTCTAAAGCATTTACTAAAAATGAAGTAGAATTAGAATTAATAGTTTCTCACTCTGCAATTACAACTTATATACACGACAAGATTTACCCAGCATTCCGCTGGCACCATGCCATTATTCAAATGGTGCCAGCGGAATGCTGGGTAAATCTTGTCGGGTATATAAGTTGTAATTGCAGAGTGAGAAACTATTAATTCTAATTCTACTTCATTTTTAGTAAATGCTTTAGAGTTGAGAAATCATTAGTCCTCCATAAGTCAGAAAGGAAGAAAAATTTGAATTTTTGTGTACTCGCTTATAGTACAATTAAACATGCCTTCAAAATAAAATACAGTTACACCAAAAAATGAATATAAAGTGATTTAACATTTTAACTCACTAGAATGCAAAATCAATGAGAACCCTGAGCTTGTTTCTTTGCAACGAGACGGTTCCATCTGGGGGTAATAGGAGACAATGACACCCGAAGTGTGTTGCTTATGTCCAGTTTATTCTGTTGTTTTGTTTTGGTTGCTGTCACTGCAGAAAACCCCACTTCACACAGACAGGATGTCGGAAATGACAATAGGGATTTAAGTGCTGTGATGGCAATCTCAGGGTATTCCGCCATGACTTTAACCCAGAACACTGGCAGAGTTGTTGTCTCGAACATAGTTTTAAGACTGCCGTCATTTGAAATCTCCAGCAGTTGATGATCTTCTTGCACAGACATGCTAGATTTGCTTGGTTTGTTGACAAATGGGTAGCAGATCTATTCCTTACCAGTTCGCGGTAAGGAATATGGTTAGGAAGTAGCACTCGAACTCTTTTAAAAGCAAAGACAGATGATCGTGCACCAACTGGGAGAATGAATGCTCAGGCTCGCCTAAAATCACCGCTGATGTCTGAAACATGTCCAAAATGCCTCTGTTCACGTGCCATTCCCACAACTCCAGTTTGGCTTTAAATGCAGCTACTTTGTCTGCCAACTTGAAAACAGTTGTCATTTTCCCCTGAAGAGACAGATTGAGTTCATTGAGCACGCTGAATATGTCACACAGGTAAGCCAGTTTTGCGACCCATACTTTGTCACTGAAATGTGCTGCCAGCGGCGACTTCTTTTCTGAGAGAAATCTTTGCAATGGCTCTCGTAATTCAAACACTCTGGTTAGTGATTTTCCTCTGGATAACCATCTTATTTCTGTATATAAGAGAAGGCATCTGTGCTCTGTGTCCATCTCCTCACAAAGCTGCTCAAACAGGCATGAATTAAGAGCATGTGCTTTGATGTGGTTAATAACTTTAATGACATCAATCAGTACGCTGTTAAATTCTGGTGACATTTTTTGGCTTGCCAGCATTTCCCTGTGAATAATACAATGCATAGATTCACTCTCAGGTGCAACCTCCTTAATCCGAGCAGTTAAACCAGACAGCAGTCCGGTCATGGCAACAGCTCCGTCTGTGCATATGCCGACACAAAAGGACCATTTTAGTTGTCCTGATATATAACCATCCAGTGACTTGAACAGTTCTGCTCCTGTGGTGTTGGTTGGCAAAGATAGTGCACATAACAAATCCTCATGTACATCCTCCTGATATAGATATCGCACATAAACAAGTAGTATTGCCTTGTTGTCGATATCTGTAGATTCGTCAACCTGGAGTGCATACCACAGTGATGTATTAATCCTCTCCAGCAATTGTGTCTCAATGTCTTCGGCTATTTCCTTAATGCACTTAGTCACAGTGCTAGCCGACAAAGGCATATATGCTATCTTTTCCACAGCAGCCTCTCCTAGAAGTTCATGGCAAATGTCTTTTGTGGAGGGCAATATCAATTCTTCATCAATAGTGAATTACTTTTTAGCTTTAGCAATACAGTTAGCCACCAAATATGATGCTCTCAGTGCATTCTTTTTTATTGATGTGGTGACCCTCAGAAATTTCTTCTGTCCTTTGTGTTCCCATTTTTTTCTTTCAAAATACTCTAGGGGCTTGTCTTTTAATCCAGGGTGCATGGCGTTCAAGTGGCAAAGCAGTTTTGAAGGTTTCATTGCCTCATTAGAGAGCTGGTCACTGCAAACTATGCAGAGAAGGATTGGTTTGTGGGAATCACCTGTCCCGATAAATCCACATTTCAAGTAGGACTCATGGTATTGTCTGTTAAAAGTTTTATGTTTCTTTGATGTTAAAGGCTCTTCTTCTGTCTCTTCACTGGGCCATTTCTTTTTCCCAAGGAAACTTTTTAATGACGTCTGTTTCATACTCATTTTTGCTAATTTGTGGGTTAAATTTGAGCAAACACAATATACACGTACATTGGTGAAGTCAGACCAACCTAACAGATCTTAGGAGAACTCAACTTTCCCACCTAAACCCAATCTTTTTATACAGATTGAAGAAAACGCTAATCGACCAATCAGCATTTCGTAGCGCTATCGGACAACCGCCGATCGTATGATGTTGGCTGGCCAATCAGCACTCCTGTTTTCGAAACTAATGGTCATTTCTTGATCTGAGCTTCTACGGTATTAACTGTTGCTCGTTTAAAAAGAAAAAGGGCAGGAAACGTATGTCCAGACGATTTCATCGCGACACTCACCACCAAAGCTACAACACTACTGCCGCCGCTCAATTTCAAACATCACCTAAAACCGCCTTGATACCACAATATTTTGCGCATGCACGGTATTGGTACGGTTTTAGGTGACAACTCTCAGCTCCCGGTTAACCACACGTCCATTATTTAAAAGTCGCACAAACCCGAGAGAAATACAGCACAGTAAATAAAATGGAAATAATTTAATGTTCCTTGGGCGGCCCAGTACCATTTGATCCACAGACTGGTACCGGTCCACGGCTTGGGGGTTGGGGACCACTGTTCTAGAGTATAAATATAAATTCTGGAGAGCATAAATATTCAAAGAAATGCATTTCTTCTTAAAATATACTTTTTTGGTTGATTCTTTTGTCAATAATAATAATAATAATAATAATAATAATAATAATAATAATAATAATAATATCTCTCCCGTGGTCACCACCTGGTCGTGGTGGGAGAGCCCAGTAGTTTTACAGATCCATAGGGCAATGCAGGCTGGAGCACAAGCTCCTGGTAGGGACACCCATGCCAGTAAGGTCTATGGGGAGAAATGAAGCTAAGAGTGACCACACACCCACATTCTGTGGAGATAATCATTATGGTAGTAACCAGATCTAAGTATGATACCGGCTCGGACGTCGCCCGGGTTAACAAGGTCC
>NW_019384523.1:30739-37237 GCF_000671375.1 Centruroides sculpturatus
CATTCCAAACACTCACAATGTACAAAACACATGCACTGAAAAAATTAGCAAGTACACAGAACTCGCCCAGGAAATAAGGCATCTGTGGAGGATGGATAGGGTACTTATTGTACCTGTTGTTCTCTCCTGTACAGGTGTGATACCACACACACTACACAAAAGCCTGGGAACATTAGAATTGAGTAGAAATACATACATAACACTACAGAAGGCCACTATATTGAATACATGTCATATTGTTAGGAAATTCCTTAATACAGACACTGACACTGACACACTTATTTAATTAGTTTTGGTTGCTGTGCCTTGACTCTGGTCCGGCATAGTACACAGCCACCGGTGTGAACCGAGTATTACCCACTAAACCCAACACAATAATAATATTAATATTAATATATGCCTTGACTCTGGTCCGGCATAGTATACAGCCACCGGTGTGAACCGAGTATAACTCACAAAACCCAACATAATAATATAATTAAATGTTCAAAAATATTTTTAAATTAAGTGTTTTTTAAATGAGGTACTGAAGTGTGCATCTGATGATATACATTTAAAAAAATTAGGGGAAAAAAGTTAATATTTCTAATTCCAATGTGATAAAACAATTATACAATATAAAAATAATTACTTTATGACGATGATTATCTGATTCTTCACCACTGCTTTGGTAGCATACCACTTGCTTTTTGGACCTGTAATATAAAAATACTTTTAGCATGTATTCTGCACAATTACTACCCTGTTTCATGAATGAAATTTATTATTATTATTATTATTACATAGCAATAATATTTTATATATATTTTTAAATAATGTTAATTTTTACAAGTGAGACTTATCTAGCTACAAAAGTACAAGTTCTAAAAGTTTTTAATAATCTTATTTTCATTAACATAAAAATATATAGTTATATCTAAAAGCAATACTTTTCCCCCCCATTTATAATCATACTCCAGGTAAGGAAACTTCAGAAATTTCATTCTTTTAAGAAACTATAAAAATAACAATAATTACTATTTCTAATTTAATAAATAAATCAACACTATACAACTGTAAAACATATCTTGTGAAAACTTTGATAAGTATCAAACAATTATTCTGCAAAATTATAACATTAATGAAACAAAATTCAATTTATTGAGTAACATTTATCATGTATCATGGATTAACATTTTAAGCATGTTAAGCTGATTATTAAAACACCATCTCTCTCTGGGTGATAATCTACCACCCTTCTTAAATTAAACATCATCAATTTTGTATTTGAAACATTTATAGTTAATCCAAAGTCACAACAGAATTCCTAAAGAATTTTGATTTTCTTCTGTAACATTGGAGTACTAGCAAGAATAACAGTGCCGTGCCATCAGCATACATTAGTACATGTAACCCAACTTGATTAGAGAGAGAAATCCCAGGCAGGACAGATTTAGCAAGTCAAACTTTCAGACCATTAACATAAAAATTAAATCTTGTCAAATACTATTTCCTACTGAAGAAAAAAATCGCTTACAATAAAAATTTTGCATAAGTACAGTAATTAAGTAACATTTAACTTGAGTTTATAAAATTTTATATACTTTCCTACAATAATGGGCTCAGAATCTCACCCTGTAGAATTCCAATGTCAATATCAAATGAATCAGTAGTTTCGGCTAAAAATTTTAATTCTTGCAGTGGCTTGGAGCAGCAGCGGCAACCTTTCTGACCTCACGGACCACTAAACTCACAATTTTGAATCCCGTGGACCACTAACATAAATTTTTTTAAATGATACAAAATCTGTAGAATAATGATCATATATATAAACCAACATCAGCTAACCCGATAAACATTAAAGCAACCAAAGCCAAATTAACAGACTAGAAGCGGCTATAATAATAATAATAATAATAATTTAAGATAATTTGGTATTAGAGTTAGGTGTTAGGCGCCATCTTTAGCATGAGATGGTACCTAACTCTAATACCAAATTATCTTAAATTATTATTATTATTATTATGTTGGGTTTTGTGAGTTATACTCAGTTCACACCAGTCGCTGTGTACTATGCCGGACCAAAGTCAAGGCATAGCAACCAAAACAAAACTAAAATTAAAGAAGTGTGTCTGTATTCAGGAATTTCCTAACAATGTGGCATGTATTCAATATAGTGGCCTTCTGTAGTGTGATGTATGTATTTCTACTCAATTGTAATGTTCCCAGGCTTTTGTGTAGTGTGTGTGGTATCACACCTGTACAGGAGAGAACAACAGGTACAATAAGCACCCTATCCATCCTCCACAGATGCCTTATTTCCTGGGCGAGTTCTGTGTACTTGCTAATTTTTTCAGTGCATGTGTTTTGTACATTGTGAGTGTTTGGAATGGCTATGTCTATAATGTATGTGATTTTATTGTGTTTGTCAATGAGTGTGATGTCTGGTCTGTTGTGGTAAATTGTTTTATCTGTGATTATGGCTCTGTCGTAATACATTTTGTGCGTGTTATTTTCCAATACTGTCTGTGGAATATACTTGTAGTATGGTTCGTGGATGTCTGCCAATTTGTGTTTCTTTGCAAGCTCTTGGTGTATTATATTTGCTACTTGATTATGTCTGTGTAAATAATCTGTCTGTGCCAAGAGCTTGCACCCAGAAGTGATGTGTTGTATAGTTTCTGGCATGATGTGACATTTTCTGCATGTGTCATTTGTGAGTGTTGTATCTTTGAGTATGTGTTTTCTGTAGTTTTTAGTATTTATGACCTGATCCTGTATGGCAATCATGAATCCTTCCGTCTCCCCAAAGAGGCATCCCCGATCTAACCAGCTGTTTGATGCAGTTTTGTCAACAAAATCCTGGGCCAGGTCATAAGGATGCCTGCCATGGAGTGCCTTTAGAGCCCACGATTGCTTGATAGTGTCTATGCTTTTTGTGTGTTGTGTCATGTCTGTATGTTGTGAGTGTAAGTTTAATGGTGTGCTATTTGAGTTTGCTAGAGTTACTGCTTTATGTAATTGTGATGTTTCTTGTTTCCTGTAGAAAAACTCTCGCAGTGACTGTATTTGTTTGTAGTGAAGGTTAACTATGTCAATCAGGCTTATTATTATTATTATTATTATTATAGCCACTTCTAGCCCGTTAATTCAGCTTTGGTTGCTTTAATAATGATCATAAAAGTTCAATTTTACTATATTAATATGAAACTCACGTGTTTAATTCTAACAAATTAATGCAAGCCTAAAGTTCATTGCTGCTTGTTTGAAACAAGTTTATGTATTCTTAGCACTTTTTCACAAAGGATGACAATCACACTCACAATATTGTTTATTGTTCATTATTTATTGATAACAGTCACTTTGTATTTGATTTTAGATTCGAATAAAAACTCCAGTGAGTGAAAAAAGCAACTAAGCATTTTGCATTTCTTTCGTAATACTTCGTATAACCTTTAGTTGATCAATGTCAAAATTTCTCCACAGACTACCCAAATTTTCTCGCGAACCATCAATGGTCCACAGACGACAAGTTGCCGACTGCTGGCTTGGAGTATATGTCAACTATAAGGCCAAGAAACTGTTTATTCATACCCATTCTTTCTAACAGAGACCATAAAACTTTATAATTACCGTTATCAAAAGCAAATCTAAAGTCCACAAAAACAAAAAGTTTTCCTCTCTTTTTTTTGTAATTTCAATTGAACCAATGCATTTAGTACAAATATTTGGTCTTGACAAGATTGACCAAGTCAAAACCTGCTTGCTCTAGACAGAATATCATATTTAATAATCCAATCTTTTAATCTTTTATTTAATAAGGCCATAAATACTTTACTGATCACAGGAACCAAAGACATAGACCGATAATTTTTGGAATAATAATCAAAGATTCAATCCATTTTTCCGGAAAGTAGAATTTCTTTTAATAGAATTATAAACTTCCAATGTTGTAAGAAGAAAGTTTTCTGAAAAACACTAAATATCCTATTCTAATAAAATCTAATCCAGGTGAGGTACTAGGTTTAAAATGGTTAATAGCTCCTTTTAGCTCTTCCAGTGTAAAATCTGTAAAATATTCCATTTCTATTGGAAACACTTATATGCATGTTAAAGAATGTTCTTTACAGAATTTAGTAGCATAATAATTGAACCATCTTTCCAAAAAAATTCTTGAATTACCCAATGAACTTTTACATTTAAAACTATTAATTATTTGCCAGAATATTTTAGAATTATTGGATGTCACCAATCTGCTATTTAAGTTCCAGAAATAAGAATTTTTTTTTCTTTTGACATAATAATTTATATTCTTTTTAATAATTTTTATATGAAACATAACATTCATCCATATTTAATTTTTTCACTTTCTTAAACAATTTTCATAGATTTTTTCTCATGAAATAACACTCGCTATCATACCAAACATTTGTTGTATGTCTTTTAGAAGTTGCAGATTTAATGTCATAAATTAAATCCAGAGAGATCATCATCTTAGCTACAAATTCCACCAGATCATTGGATGAGAGGTTTCCTCCATATTCATCTAATAAAACTTCATCCAATTTAACAGCAAATGAAGATTTAAATTCATTCTTCCATATTGCATGTTTACCAGAATATTGTCTATTAGAGACTCCTGATGTTAGCAGAGGGATCATTGAAAGAAAAACAGATGAATGATCAGAGCCTATCTCTGATAAAAACACACAGATCATTTACAATATGAGAATATATTTCTTGTGACACTATGACAAAATCAATTACACTGCCTCCTTTAGTTGTATGGTAAGTAAAATCACCTTTGTCTCCTGGCAGTAAATCATTTAAACACACCAGACTGTTGCATAAAAATGATACAGAATTTTCATAAAAATGATACAGAAGTTTCCCTCTATTATTAACAGTAGAATCCTTCGAAATTCTCAAGGCAATTTATCAATCACCAGTAAAAAATGACAAATAATCGGGATGTTCCATTCTAGCATTAAAAATCTGTGCATAAGATCAAATTAGTTCCATATAGTAAGTAGTTTTCTATAAGTAACAAAGTACTCTTGAAATCAACGTCATAGTCATTATCAGACGGAATATAGAGCACTATTAACTGAATATTAGTTAACTTGTCAGTATCTAGTTGTAAAATCAATACAATTCGTGTCTAAAATATCAGTTTAACCTTAGATACAATATTTAATCTATGCCAGACAATTAAGCCTCCACTGGGTCTTCCAGCTCCCTCATGGCTATGAGATATCTGATGAAAAATTTTAGTCACCAGAAAACATTGATTCATTTACCAAAGATGTATGCCATGTTTCCACCAGACAGAATATATCCATTTTGTATATAGGATTCCAGAAATTAGGGAAACAGCATTTATTTTGTAAACCTGCATTATTGTAGAAGAGAAGTTTCATATTATCATTTTTATCCAAATACAGATGATCATACTTGTTGCTTAGGTTATTATGCTGTTTATCATTAAATTATATTCATAAAAAGACTGTTTTCAATTCATCTGGAAAATTTCATCTTTGTAATTACAAACAAATATCTATAATTAGTCTGTTGTATCACAATTTGACATTCTTAGCTCCTTTTAAACGTATTTCTTTTCCATACAGTCTTAATTTGTTTCTGATAGTTCTGATACCCATTAAGTAGTCATCATTAATGAATATATTTAGGCCTTTTAAATTACTAACATTTTAATAAACTTTTAGTATATCTTCAAAATCAAACAGTTCACAATAATCAGTTTTCTTATATTAGGTTTAAATTTTCCAATTCTAAAAGCACATTTAATATTGACATCTGTAACTTTTAATTTATCATTGAAAAGTTTTTGAACCTTAACTGAACAATTGTCCAAATTATCATTGTCCTTTATGCCTGACATTACAATATTATTCCTTCTTTCTTTATCTTCTAATTTCATTAACTTTTCATGTAGATTATTACAGATTACATTAATTTCTGTGTTTGATTTGTCATCATTAAAATAAACTTTTTCTCTCTCAGTTTCAAGGACAGATAGCCTAGAGTAAATTTAACATCTGTCAATGCTCTATATTCTCAATCCATTCTTGCAATCTGTCTAAAGCTCTAAACGATTCAAAAATACAGTGGAATCTCGGTATACAACCTTAATCTGTTCCTAATGTTTGGACTTATACTGAATAGAACGTATACCAAACCAACCTTTCCCATAAGAAGTAATGTAAAAATGATTAATCCGTTCTCATGTAAAAAAAATGGCTGGCTTTAAACACCTCGCTTTCCTCGCTAGTTCCTGCTTGATTTTTCATGAGATCAGCATGTATCCCTTTAGCTTTCTCGCAAACAGTTTCTTCCGATACGCTGTCGCCAGCACACTGTTTTTCAGTTATCCAAAGCAAAAGCAATTTCTCAACACGATCTAATGTCTTCGATCTCTGTTTAGAAATTGATTTAACCCCTTTCGCAACGTTAGCAGATTTAATAATGTCTTTATTTTTCACGATTGTCGATATCGTC
>NW_019384523.1:38136-105696 GCF_000671375.1 Centruroides sculpturatus
CGCAGTCTGACACTGCGCCAGGAAAATCAAATGGTTTTTCAATTCTACTCAGGTGGTCGATTCAGGTCGCCGAAGCTGTTAAATTGTCCCCCATAAACTACCAAAAATTATAAAGGTCAGGCATGCATGATTACTCCTTTGAGAATTAACCTGGAGAATATGGCCGATTCTACTCGGGTGGTCGGTACAGTTCGCCGAAACTGTTAAATTTTCCCCCCACACATCCAGGAATGACTCAAAATCAGGCATGCATGGTTACTCCTTTGAGGATTAACCCATGGTGTATAGCAGCCTTCAACAATCTCTTTTTTAGTTCCATTGTCATTTTTTTATTTTTCTGTTGCCTTTTTGCAATTCATGATTAATAAAAATAATAAAATGTTACTTACAAATTAAAATCAGAAGAAATTTAACAAAGTTATAAACCGTGGCACCGCGAACGTCTAATCTGATCTAGTACACCGATAGTGCTACTTGTTCAGAGATGGCGCTTATAATTGAATTAAGTCGTATACCGAACAAAAGTCGTATACTGAGCAAAATTTGTTTCGTCCAAACAGGACGTATTCTGAATTGGACGTATTCTAAAGTAGACGTATACCGAGATTCCACTGTATTTTAAATTTACTATTTGAAAAGGCTTGTGGTTTCAACAAAAGTTGAATTCCTTCTTGAACGTTAATCTACTTTTCGACACTTATATAAGACAAGATTAATTGTTCTGTTGATTCACCTGAGACATTTTCTTTGCTTCTAATTAATTTTCTTACATTTTGTGGTAATCCGTCTTGAGATAGCAGCAAAAAAGTTTTTATTTTCTGAGATGAAAACTCTGACATTTTTCCAGAAGTAAATAAAGGTGAATCAGATTGAAGAGAGCAAAAAAATTCATGCCAGCAATCACAACAGTCAGACAGCGTCGCCCCTGTTTAAATTAATTGAACATCTATTTTTTTGATTATGTGATGACATAATCAAACGTAACACCAAAACACAACTACTTTCACACCTCATTGTAAATTACTGCAGAAAAATTATACATTAGGACTCCAACATAATAAATATTGTGGAACTTATAAATGTTGTCATATGTACAGTGGGTGATCGGTTAATGAATAGACCAGACTGTAAACAAATTGGACAATGAGCACTTTTGTGAAAGATTTTTATGTTCAGACAACAAACACATGTTTAGATAAAAAACACCTCACAGAACAAACACAAGAAGCAAGGCTGCATTTAAGATTTGTATATTTTAATGGCATCTATACATGATTTATGGAACAAGACTTTCACAGTTGTATACATAGCCTTTTTTGCACTAGTTAATTTCTGTTTTCTGAATTTTTGTAAATGTTTTTCTGAACTTTTTATTTAGAAAACTGATAATATTATGAGACCTAAAAAGAGTGGAGTGTCAAGAACTGTTTTCGGTATAGAAACAAAGCAAGAGATAATAGCCAAGGTAGAGAGTGGGCAGATAACTTCAACAGGTCTACAGTAGATATAATCTTAGCTAAGAAAAGACTCAAGCAGATAAAAGAGTAATGAAAATTGCATCTGAGAAACAAAGATGTGTCATCCATGAAAAAATGGAAAAATTGCTTTTAGTTTGTCATTACATGTAAATAAACATAGTAAGAAAGTACAGTGGAACCTCGGTATACGACCTTAATCCGTTCCTGGTGTTTGGACTTATACCGAATTGGACGTATACCAAACCAACCTTTTCCATAAGAAGTAATGTAAAAATGATTAATCCGTTCTCATGTAAAAAAAATGGCTGGCTTTAAACACCTGGCTTTCCTGGCTAGTTTCTGCTTGATTTTTCACGAGATCAGCATGTATCCTTTTAACTTTCTCGCAAATAATTTCTTCTGATACGCTGTCACCGGCACACTGTTTTTCAGTTATCCAAAGCAAAAGCAATTTCTCGACATGATCTAATGTCTTCGATCTCTGTTTAGAAATTGATTTAACCCCTTTCGCAACGTTAGCAAATTTAATAATGTCTTTATTTTTCACGATTGTCGATATCGTCGTTCTCGGAATACGGAATGCAACAGTTAAATCTCGTTAAATCTCGAACACGCGTGCCACCTTCATATTTCTCAACAATCTCTTTTTTCAGTTCCGTTGTGATTCTAGTCATTTTTTTATTTTTCTGTTGCCCTTTTGCAATTCATGATTAATAAAAATAATAAAATGTTACTTACAAATTAAAATCAGAAGAAATTTAACAAAGTTATAAACCGTAGCACCGCGAACGTCTAGTCTAGTGTAGTACACCGATAGTGCTACTTGTTCATAGATGGCGCGTATAATTGAATTAAGTCGTATACCGAACAAAAGTCGTATACCGAGCAAAATTTGTTTCGTCCAAACAGGACGTATTCCGAATTGGGCGTATTCTAAAGCAGACGTATACCGAGGTTCCACTGTATATAATTTTTTATTTAGTTTTTGGAGTCTCCAGAACGAATTAATCAAATTTTCACAAAAATCGACAGTAAATTGATAATTGTTAATGAACAATTCGGATAGCAAACATGGTCTTGGAACAGATTATGTTCATTAACCGATCACCTACTGTAACTCTTAAAACATATCTCCCTGTATCAGATCTACAAGCACTTTCCATGCATTGAAAGTCATTTCAGCATCCTTATTGTTTAGACATCTTACCTATTAAAGCTTTTAAATATTTCCCATGCCTCCAGTGTTCTCAACTTATCCAAGTTTAATATATTTTTAATCAATCTGGCCTCTTCCCATAGTACCCACACTTCAGACTCCATCGTGTATTGTGTTAGTGGTAGTTGTCTTGCTCTTTGAAATGTCATATTTATGTTTGGTCAATTTTTGCATCCATGCCCCATTGATATATATACACGAGGCTATTGTTAAATCTACCATCGCACAGTGGTATAGAGTAGATTCCCAGTGATCTGTTAATATTGTAATTATCTTTTGTGTTCACGAGGAGTCTGAATATAATAGGGCTATGTTTGAAAACCACCGAGTGCTTGGTATAACAAATTATTTGTTTGTACATGTACATAGCAATCAGACTAGAATGGAAATCTACTGCAATTTGCCTGCTGTTTGCTTCTTGCATTGCCCAATTTCTATTGTTTGTAAGGCATATGTTGTTTTTCTCATCTGTTATATAACCATTTAGCCAAAACAGGCACTAGAGTTTTGTTAAAGCCATGTCTTCTAGCAACATCTGTAATGTATTTCAGCTCTTTGTTGGTGTCAGATATGTTTGAACAATGCATAAAAGCTCTCTTCCAACTGAACACTGCCATCTTGTATCGAGGCAGGTCACATGATGTGGCACAAATAAAAATGGAGGCATATGAAGGTTTGAGTAATATAGAAGCATACATCTCATTATCCCATAGCAGTATCTGTACATCTAAGAAGTGAGCTGCTTCCTGTTAATCCAATTTTATTGTGGGCTCACACAGATTGTCATTAAAAACTGTTAGGATATTATGGATAGCGATAGCGTGCTGCCCATTGGTATTCCTCTTTTTTGTAGGAAGGAATTGTCATTGAATTTAAAAAACGATGCGTAGCATAGGAGGTGGGCTAGTTCTAGTATACATTGATGGTATAATCCCAAATGAAATGTCTCTTAACTCACAAAAACATGATTCCAGTTTGACTGACAAAAACATCAAGACAAAGTCGGGAATCATAATGTATTAAAAGACCATCTTAATAGGAACAACTTTAGCATCAAGAATTCTTTACAACTTATAGATAAATTAAAAGAAACTAAACTATGAGGAGGAGAACACATTACAGTTCTCGACTTTGTCTCAATGTTTCCATTGGTCAAACTGGAACTGTGCCTTTGCGAGTTAAGAGACTGCATATACATTGTGGTTGTGGAACTGTACCATGTTTCGATCAAGATATGGACCTTGATACAAATGACCCAGATACAATAATTGGGTTTTAGAACACCAGAGGGCGAAAAATGTGAATAGGAAGCTTAACTATTACGTTATTAGTTTATACATGTTTGTAACAATAAAAGAAATTAATTAATAAATTTTAATGTATTTATATTCAAAAATTATAATTTACATACAACACATCACTTGTCTGTAAACGCAGGATTATAAATTGGAAAACAACTTACGTCTTATGCATCGTAGATTTAGTAAAATCTTTCATGATGGCAGAGAACTATTTCCATCAAGTGTTGCCAAATCTCAAATAACGTAATAAATAGCCAAAAAGTTTCTAAAACCGCAACTAATTATAAATTTAATTACGTATTTATTTTAAATAAAAATAATAATTTTTCTGTTTTATTCATTAAAATGATTTTTAATTTAAATTATCGATTCTAAAAATATTGCATATTTTAAAATGAAATAATTTATTGAAGTTGCTGAATGGGAAGCATGTGATCGTCGGATAGTCGACGCGTTGTGTTTTTATTATTCATTTGGACTCTCCGCCCTGTGGGCACTAAGAGGGCCTTTTTTAGCAAGCCCATTATGGGTTCGGCCAGATCTACATGAGGTGGCTGGGTGGTGAGGGACGAGGCCTGACATATCCGGACGGTCCCCCCCCGAAAACTTCTGGGGATTTTTCGCCCGTCCGGATTTAATCCCAGGTTCCCCGGAAGGGTAGACTGGAACCTTGATGCTCGGCCATCCGACCGTGTGTCCACAAAGTCTGAAAACACAGATGTTGAAGGTCGATTTATGTCGTGTTGTTTAAAAAATTTCAACACAAGGGACTTTCATGTTTTAGGTTTTTTCAAGAAGAATTTGAAGAAAATTTTTGGTCATCACAGTGCGCAAAGAAAATTATTCCTATTTTTTACATATTTTAACATGTCTTTGCACACTAGAGAACACGAGTATATAAAGTATATATGTTCCTGCAATACTTTCCAACAATGGCTTTTTTTTAATGTTCCCGTTAGTGATTATTGTTTAATAGTGGTTTGACCGTACGGTATTATAAAAAAATGATTAAAAAAATCTCATGTCACTTTAAAAAACACATATTTGCATAAATATTTATAATTTAGATATAAATTGCAGCAAAATTATGTAAAAATCAAATATCAAACCAGTTATGTTAGTAAAAATTGAGTTAATGAATGTATGTTTTAACCTGTGTATGATGGCCAAATGGCTGAGTGGTTAAGATATCAGCTACAACTCTGGAAGACCCAGAAACAAATTTCGATGAGTTGTAAAACTAGGAATTTTGGGAGAAATGGTCTGTCTCGGATACGTAAGGTCTATCTGTCACCATACAGCTACTGCATTATGGATTTGACTGGACCAAAATCCATAATGGAGGGCCATCAATTATTTAATAAAAAGTTCTTTGTATTTATGGGACAGAGTTGAAAAAGATAATTTTGTGTTGTGTGAGCATTTTTAATTTTGATACTTCAGATCTATTTGAGATGGCCAGATGAACAAGACATTAAATGTCAAAGTCTGTTATTCAAAGAAACCCAGGTTCTGCTTTGGGTCAAAAACCTTAGGAATTTTTCATGGGTGATTCATCCTAGATTTGTTAGGCTGACAGCTGGATGGCTAAGTTGGTTAAGCCTACTCTTCTGAGGACCTGGGATTTAAACTGAGCAGTTGAAAACCTCACAAATTTTTCATGGAATGTCTATCCTGGATATATTGGACCTTGTACCATATCACTTGGTTACCCCCCATTGTGGTCTTGGCTAACCCGTCTTTTCTCCCCAGTTCCATTATTTTGGTAAAAATATTTTTGCATCATTTATAACAATCATGTCCAACTGTCTCATTCTTGAAATTTACGTTTTTTTTTTTTTATCAGACATTTGCACGTTACTAGTATGTCAACACAATTCAAAGAAATAAACATGTAAAATTAAGTTGTGGGACTTAACACTTAAGATGGGTATTTATTCTATGTATCTGTGTTCAGTCTTGCTTAGGCATCCATTCTAAAGGGATTCAGTACTGTCTGGATGAATTGTGAGTTAAAATGTTTTAAAAGAAATATCTAAAGAATTTTATTATATACAGGTACACCACTGAATTTCTGGCATCCTTGCTTCCAAATCCTTGTCAGATTAACTATTTTTTTGGACCTATTGTGGTAACATATAATAATTATAATTCATCAACACACCTCTAACCTACTAATTATACACCTGCCATGTTTCTATAGTATACTATGAACTGCTAGAAACTAGAGACTTAAATTATATAAACAAATAAATGAAATACAGATACTTGTGCATTAACACATTAATACTCTTTACTTCTTTATATCATAAACAGTTGATAAAACAGTCAAGCAGCTTACATATCTTAACACCACAGACCATTTTTTCAACAGTTTTATAATTTTTTTTTTTTAAATAGTTTTATATAACAGTTTTACTATATCTTGGATTGATATGGACTCTAAAATGTCACTTTTTAGTTTCCTTAACTTCTATTTAATCAATTATTTATTAATTTCACTAAATTATTTTAAATTCAAATTTTTAATATTAAAAACATTTTATAATTACATTAACAGTTATTTTTATTTTTAATAATAATTATATCAATACTGTATATATTTTAATATAATTTTCTATAGAAAATTATATTAAATCTCAGTAGCTATCTAGTTAACCATAATTTTCTATAGAAAATTATGGTTAACAAGAGATATCGTTACATATCTCAGTAGCTATCTAGTTAAGTCAGTTGTTATTTGGTCATAATTTTCTCTTTTAACAATTTAAAACTGTTATATAATCTTACAGAAATTCTCAGTTTATTTCAAATTATCATTCATTGCAATGCTGGGCTGCAACTTTTTGTCACACTGCTCTCAATTTTAGCAGTATCTTGTCCCTGTACACCATACTTTTCCTGTTAACAATGGAGTCATGCCAGTCATCTATCTAACTCTGTTCTCAAGATTAAGAATGGACCGACATACACATGACACCAGTGGGAATTCATGAATCTACAATTTTTGAAAATTGCATTGAAACAAGAGATATCGTTACACATTATCTAATGATGTGATCATAAAAATATTTCAATTAATTGAGATTATGATTATTATGTTGGTATAAAGAAATAATTCATTTTTAGAAAGTATTATAAAATTTTAATAATAAACTTTCAACTTAAATAATTTTAAAAGGTACTCTTTATTACAATACAATATTTACATTTTTATTTCTACATTTATTTCAAATTTGTTTTTACTAAGAACATAAAACTTGATTATGAAATATGAAAATGATTAAGAAATTATCAATTTAAACAAATGACAATTTACAACATTATATACAGTTTTACATATTAACAATTTTATAATTATATAATAAAATAATCTTACATCTTAATTCACTTATTTATATTCTTATGATTTACGCATTTATTTATTGTTTCTTCAGCTTTCAAATGTTTATTAAACAAGTATAAAGTTGAATTGAATCACTTCAACAATAATTTTGCTTCTCCCTTTAACACTTCCTATTTTAAAAAAGTTCAATTAAATTTTTAATGTTCTTACTTTCAACAAGCAAAATTAAAATTCTTATATAACAAGCAATTATTTATTGTGATATTGTCACAATGCCAGGCTGCAATTTTTAATTATATTTTTAATTAATTTAATTTAAAATATATACTCTCCACCTCAAATTAGTAGTGGCTTGCCCCTGTACATCATACTTTAGAGTCGTGATGATCATCTATTAACTGCTTTCAGGGGCAAACTTTTAAATTGAATAACATGACTTCTGGTGCAAACTGGAAGTTCATATATAGTCAATTGGGGCCTCCTGCCACAAAGGTCTCATATCTGGTCTCAGATTTCATCTATCTATTCTGTTCTCGAGATTAGGGACGAACATATGAATGACAGTGGGAATTTATAGGTCTATAATTTTTCTCAAATTGCAGCCCAACAAAAAGATTAAAGTATAAAATATCCTTTATATTTATGATATTATGCAGGATTTGTTTTTTTAGGTTAAATTACTAAAATTTGAACACAAATTTGATGCCAAATTATGTAACACAATAAACAACTGTCCTTCAGCATTAAAACCCTTTAATAAACTTAAAATATAAATGCAAGTACTTTAATGGTTATTTTACATTCAAATTTTCAAGTAAATGCAAATGCAGTGTCTCATTACACACAGACACTGGAGAACGATATTTATCTAAGAATCCTTATATATAACAACTATGAACTCCCGTAAGATTATGGATCAACCCTTGACCTCCCAGACTTCTAGATGTCACTCTTTAAATTTCTAAAAATTTTGTTTCTGCCTATGGTACTACAAGACAGTTTAAATTTAAAATTATAATTTTAACTTTTATAATTCTTAAAAAGTTATCAATCTTATAACTTTTCCATTACAAGCTTGTTTTACATCAATTTGCTTTCCTTTGTGTTTAATTGAAATTTTAAAAATTACTAGAGGTTTGCTAAGTATTTATGCACATAAGAGAAAAACTTTTTCACTTCTCTTAATTTAAAAAATTTTTGTTTGATATTCTATTCTATAAAAATTTTGTCTGATGTAGACATAATGCACTGTTGAAAGTACTTTAATAATTATGAAATATATTTATGCAAGTGTTTTAATACTGAAAGATAGTTGTTTATCATGTTACTGTGTTATGTTATTGTGACAAATTATTCAATTTACAGTAAAATTGTTAACTCAACTCTTTCTGATTCTCAAGATAACTGAGCTACACAGAAAATCTTAAATCATTCACAGTTTAAGTCTAGTTAACACTGAAAAACAACAAATAAATTGACTGCTGTCACAATTATTTGCAAAAGTGTTAGTTTTTGCAATATTTGGTGACACTTGGTATTACAGTTAGTAGTGTGCAAACAATAATGTTTTTTATGCTCAAAAACACTCAATGTTTGGAAAATGAATTTGAAATAAAATTATAAATTTGAAGTGTTAAATAAACATTACCCATTTCTAAACTAATAAATACTGAACTGTGTTAGTACTAGGTAATGTTGAAATAGTAATTGATTTGAATAAGTAAACTGATTTGAAATAAGATTTTTCTCTGTAACCTCATTGGTTATCTTTGGGAATTGGACAGGAATATATTAATATTTTTTACTGTAAATTGAATAATTGATCACCCTGTAGTTTTATCCATTGCTTTTGAACCATGCTGTATATAAAAATATAAATTTTTAATTTCTATATTTAAAATAAAATATTCAAAGATTATAATAAAATGAAATATCTTCACTTACCTTTCCATTTTCAGTACAACAATTGAAAGAACATTTTACAATTGTTTTTCTGACTGAGGTTATAACAACTTTTGCCACCACTTTTTCATCTACATACACTGCAAAATAAAAATTCTGTATAAATGTCAATTAATGTAACTTCTTTCATTTTTTATTTATTAAGTATTAACGAACTTTTACAAATCAATTTTTTACATAAAATTTAATAGACACTATATCATGAAAACAACATGAGTTAGTAATGTATAACTCCAATATTACCAAGACAATTTCTAGATACATGTTTCATACATACTAATAAATGATATTTATTTAGTTTTGCTATAACCATTTATAACTTACATTTTTGAATAAGGCTATTTTGTTATTTATATATATATTTATTGTTCCAGATTATAATTAATTTTCATATAAAATTTCATTTTATTAAAACACATATTTTTCAAAATATTTCAAAATTAAAGCAGAATAATTCAAAATGAAATATTACATAATATAGATGTTAGTTCAAGATATATCTTAAAATTATATCTTGATTAAAATAAAATACTCAATATACATGAAAACAAAATAAATAATTATTTTATAAAAAAAAAAACTTACTAACATGGAGCTGGAAATTCTAATAATTCTTTAACTACAACACAGCCAGGACCTGGTAATTTGGTGCCCAATAAACAAGAAATTAATCTAGAAAGATAATAAACAATCTTTTTCATTGCTTTAATGAAATCCTAGATAAAATTTAGATCAAACTAAATGTCATTTTTGATGTAAATGGCATTAAAAAGTAATAAGCAAAATTAATTGATTTGTTCAGACAATATTAGTGAAGATAAGGAAGAATTGATGGAGGAGATAGAAAAAGTTATGGATAGAAGAGAGCAAAGGATAAAGATTAACAGAAAGAAAATAAAGTTCGTACAATTTCACTTCAGTGATAAGGAGAAAGTGTAGGTTAATTATCGCTTATAAGGAAACAAAAAATAGTGGAGCAATTTAAGTAATTTAAGGATCAAAGATTTTAGATTAAAAATTATAAAACAGTTGTAAAGGTGCAATGCTGTTTGGATCAGAATGTTGAGGAATAAAGAAATATCAGGTAAAAAGTTGCAGGTAGCAGAAATAAGTATGCTCATTTTTATGTGTAAGATTAACTTAGCTGATATGAATAGGAATGAGCATATAAGGGGTAGTTTAGATAAGGGATATTATAGAGAAGCTTATGTAAAATAGATTAGATAGCTTGGACATATAGTTAAAAGAGATGAATTGGTTAGACAAATCAGGGACTTAGAAAAGGAGCTAAGCAAAATAGAGATAGGCCAAAAAAAGTTTAAAATTAAAGGTAGGAATGATTTAAAGAAGTTACAGTTAACAATATAACTCAAAAGAGGATAATTTGGAAGACTAACATGTCAAGGTCCAACTGATCAGAGAGAGAAAAGGAATGATGTTCAAGCAATAGTAAGAGCAATATTAAAACTGATCAGAGAGAGAAAAAGAATGATGTTCAAGCAATAGTAAGAGCAATATTAAAAATGTTTTGTCATTATTAATTGGTTTTATAAGTAATTTTATCTCAAAGTATTTTGTCATATTACATGATGCATTCTAAACATTTACAAATATCAAATGTGTAGAAAATTACTTTCTCACTTTCAGCAAAATCATCTTAGTTTAATAATTTATCATACATTAACCATGTAATTTATAGAGAATTGTTTAAAAATTGTCCCAACTATAAAAATTAATATTTTATTTAAATCTTTTTTAAACACTTTTACTTCTTTTGTATCATGTATTCAAATCTTGCAACTCAAATTTCATTCACTTCTAATAAAGATAGAAGGCTGAAACTTTGAGGACAAATCTAGCTTGTAAGTCAAGCAATTCATTGTAATAATGTTTTAGAAGGTTGCTCCACCCTGAACCTGATAATCAGTGTAAATGTGTGTACAGTGCCAGTGCCAGTGCCAGTGCCAGTGCCAAGGTTATTTTTCACCCTAAGCAAAGTTTATAAGTACATCTCTTATTTCACAAGTTAGATATTTTTTTAAATGAAATTTTAAACAAAAAATAAAAGTTATTTTGGCATGCTTTATTAATAATGTACAAAGTAATATACAATATGTAATTCTTCTAAATACAGAGCCATTTATATTTTTTTAAATAATTTGAAAATTCTCTGTTATAATTCATTTTGAAAAAAAAAAATTATAAAATACTGAAATTTAATATTTTAAAATCGTAACATTTTAAAATATTTATCTTAACTGAATTTTAAATAGCAGTAAGTTCCTCATGTAAATTGTAAGGAACTAAAAAGAACCAAGAGTAAAATAGTGTGATGTGTAAGGGATAAGGAAAAGAATTGGTACCTGAACCATATATCACTATTTAATTTAATATTTTAGTGAAGTATGAATAAAGCATCACTTAAAATTTTGCACCACTTTATGGCTTGTGTCCTAAGCAGTTGCCTAGTTTGCCTAAATGGTAGTGCCAACCCTGTGTGTGAAAATACACTGTAGTGATGTATAGGGTGGGGTGGAACCATCCATGATCATCATCATCATCCACACCAATTCTCAAAAAACATGACCAAAAAAAAGCATATTTTTATAGATTTTTTAATATGTAATAAAGTATTATATTCTGACAATAATCCACATATTCATCTCACAAGTCAGATATGTGTACAAGTTTATTATATGATTTACCTAAGAATATTTATCTACAGTTTAAAAAAAAAGGAGTAAATTGTTTTTATAAAANATCGATTCTAAAAATATTGCATATTTTAAAATGAAAAAATTCTTAAAGATATATTTTTGAAGTTCTGTAAGAAGCAACTGCCAACAATTGTTAAAAATTATTAAGTTACTATCAATTCAATTTGAAGAATTACTCTCTACATTCATATGCATCTAAATATGATGGGTATGATCATATCTGTAATGTGTATGTAGTAAATAACAAAATTAATCCAGACTTAAATAAATATTCAAATGATCTTGTTATGTGTATTATTACTAAAAGACTTTTCTCAATAGATTACTTTTATCAATTTTACATGATCAAATTGTGAAAAAACCATATAATATTTATGAGAATTTTCTCACATAGCCCAATATTTTGCAAATTTTGACCCCCTTCGCTCATTATAACTCTTTGTGGCTAGACATGTGACCTCTATCCCCAAAACCATACAGACTAAAGCTAGACCCTTAAATCCCTTTATTTTATTTTTAAATTTAAACACCAGATGGAAGAATAACAAAATCTTTATTGCAACTCCCCAAACAGGAAAAAAATACAAAAAGCAGATATACAAGGGCTGATCAAAAATATCCAGGGCAAATTTTTATGGAGAATTACTAATAGTACCAATGTTGCAACCATGGAGGGTTTTGACTATAATCTCCTACAACCAGAGCAGTGGATGGCAGCATGACTCAATTGTAAGTAAGTTAAGCTACAGTGTAGGCATGTGTTCAAGTCATGAAACTAATGAGTTTAACAAGAAATGTGTTTGAATCAAGTTTTGCTGAAAACTAGGTCAGATAATCACCAAAACGTATGAAAGTTTCAACAAGCATTCGGAAAAGTGCTCAGTCGGTCCCAAAATATTAATTTTATTTCGGATTAGTACACTTAATTTTGTTTTATTAATTTAACTAATCCAGTTTCTTTTGTCGTCGATTTGTCCCACGTTGAGCACCTCAGCATGTTGCAACCCACTTCTGCTAATACTATCCACATGCATGACATGTTTCTAACACATAGCTATACTGCAACTCGGAACAATTTTTAAGAAATTCGGCCAAGTGAACAAACTTAGACCTCCTGTCCAGTTATAGTGTCCCATGATAGCCAATGACTTAACCCCTTCTACTGGGTTACACGATTTGTGGACGTTTCCTAATTTTAACTGTATATTAATTTACGAGATGAGAAAAGTATAATGACATTTGATATAATTTAGTTTTTCCTAATATATAGTGTATAAATTTCTACCCATTAATTAAAGCACCGTGAACTAATCTTCCATCAAACTTCTGTTTTTGAGCATAACTATCATTTAAATGAATTGGATTAAAATCTCCAGTTAGTTTAGAAAATAATTCTACATCATCTTTTGTAAATAATCGAGTTTCCTCAGCAGTATCTCCTTCGTGAATGTGAGAATTTCCGGATAATGATAAAGTCGTCGCATGCAACCATTTCTTGGCGACTCGAACCGAACATGCTGCAAACAAGCAGGCCGCCATCTTTAAAATGGACACCTCGGCATGTTGCCAATTAAAAACAATCGAATTTTCCGAATTGATATATTATCATTAACTATCGGAAAATTCGTTCCAATTATTATATTCGAAGATTAATCACTCGCAATTTATTCGCAGTAGCAAATAAATTCGATATTTTTCCGTTTTACCCCACACGTAACGTCGCGCTGCTTCGTGTGGCGTCGTTTAGCGTCGGAGTCGTTTTCTCTCCTTATAAGAGAGTACTTTTTTTTAACTCTTTCCGCCCTGTGGGCACTAAGAGGGCCTCTTTTTGCAAGCCCATTATGGGTTCGGCCAGGCCCACAATGATGCTGCCGGGTGGTGAAGGACGGGGCCCGACATATCCGAACGGACCATCCCCGAAAGATTCCTGGGGATTTTTCGACCCGTTCGGATTCGAGCCCGGGTCCCCCAGAGTGATAGGCTACCACCTTGACCGCTCGACCATCCGGCCGCTTAGAGAGTACTAATTTCTGAAGTTATAAATTTCGTAATAGCAAATAAAAAAATGATATTTTAGATAAAATGTTCATTTGGAACGCGTTCTGTTATTTATACGTGCTCATAATATACTTTGATGTTACTAATTTGTGAATAACTATTAATTTTATTAAAATCAGTAACTATTTCATTTATACTACAATTGTTGTTAAGGCCAGAGCGAACGAAGCAATTGCTTTCGTCGTGACGTCAGAGGCAAATTCGTCGCTTGTGATATCACTCGTAACGTAGTTCTACTGAATCAATCGTCTACACCTCTAAGAACTGTTGTTCGGTAGTTTGTTTTGTAAAATGACGACGACTTCGTAGTTGATGTTAGCTTCTGCTGCTTCCATTTATTGTCTGTCATAAATTTAATAAATGAAAACGAAATGGAGGATTCAATAGATTTATAAATTTCAATAATAATAATAATTCGTATTGTTACTTCTACGAAAACGTATCCAAATAGCTCTGTTTCCTAATCCCAGCGTAGCCAAAACATGCCGATTATAAGTTTACAAAAATGATATGGCTAGAATCATTACATTTCAAATCACATCTTTGCTTTAAATAATTCTAATGCAACAACAGAAATATAATGTTACACTGTTCATTTGAATTTTTATTCTGGATCTTGCTGATATAGATTGAAGTTTGGATCTGACTCTAAAAGCCACATTTCATTCTGCATCAGCACTTTGTGTACTTGAATTATATGCACTTCATACATGTTCAGCCCTATTCTTTCAGATACTATTACCTGAAACTATTGGTAAAAACTCATGGGATGATAAGATTGGGAAGAAAACTGTTACTATTAAAATTAAAATACTGTATTCACATCCAAGACTGAAAATTTACATAAAAACAGATTATGCAAATACAGAATTTGATAAGATACACAGATGTCTATGGTATGAAATTGTCCGTAATTCATCCATTTACTTGCATTTATTAATTGCCCCGTTAAGTGATCTAGCAATTTTGTTTTACCATTCATTCTATTTGAGCTGACACTATTCTGCAGTGTCTGGATAGAGTAGAGCACACATTTTTCTGTTTAACACTGTGTCCATGCAAGTATTTGACTTTCAAATGATACTTACATCAAAATCTTTCCTAATGAAAACATATTAATTTATAATTATGGCAAGCAATTATTTACTATGACATCGTCACAATACCGGACTGCAACTTTTAATTTATTTAATTTAAAATATGTGCTCTCCACCTCAAATTAGTATTGGCTTTCTCCTGTAGCGAACAAACATCCTCATTTATATATATAGATAATCTAATAATTAAAACTCTGGCTTTTATACCGAAACAGAAACTGAAACTATAGTTAGAAATATAATCAAAATTAATAAATAAATTAAAATTAAAACCAAATCAATTGAAACATAATACAGTATTTTCGAAAGCTACTTGTTCGTCTTGATTGATTTGGTTATATTTCATACAGGCATTCACAGTTGAGTCTTTGTAAAAGGTTTGTTACGGTTTCGGCTAGTGTTTCTCATTTACCGATCTTTTGCTTGTCTCGGCATTCTGGGATAAAATTAATTATTTTTAAGATATACAAAATATCTTGAAATCAAATGATATAATTATTTTTCATTTTTAAAAGTAATAAAAGTAATTTAATACGTTCTGCAACTTCCAAAATCATATTCATAATGCCGTGTAAAAAATATATTAAAAATTACTTTTGAATTATGTAGAAATTTTCACAAATAGAAAAAATTTATTAAAGTTTGGCGGAAACTGCATACAACAATAACAAATTCTTTGAATTGAGTTGAAATTTAAAAAATAAAATAAATTTAGATAAAACTTCTAACTTAAAGGGTAATTTTTGTTTGTTTTTTTTAAATAAATAAAACATATTATAAAAATTTACAATAATATTGTGTATTAAGATTTTTAAAAGCAAAGATGGTCAATACTGTAATCACTCGATCTGGTTCTTATTTACCAAAAATGCCCTTTCCGATTCAATTCATGTGGATGGAATCGTCTTTAATGCATTTAAAAGACGGATGTTATGTGTTTTTTCACTCGTAGCTTAAAGATTCCTGGAAGACTAGAAATCTTTCAGGCTACGGAAATCTCGAAAACAATTCGTTTTCGAGACCGTAATACAATAGAGCAGCGCTGTCCAACTTATCATAGCCCGCGGGCCATATTTTCTTCACCAAACATTTCGGGGGCCAAGAAGGTTGCTGCTGTATTCAGCCAGGTTAAGTGAAGTTACGCAAACTAAATAGTACCTACTTTAAATTCAAATTAGATTTAAATTTTCACATAGTAAAATAATTTTAATATTAATAATAATAATTTAGTAACATAAATTTATTCATAGTAAAATGTACTCGGGGGCCGTAAAAATTATTTGGCGGGCCGTATACGGCCCGCGGGCCGCCTGTTGGACAGCCCCGCAGTAGAGCATCGATTATCCGACTCAATTGGGGACTCGGGTGGTCGGATAACTGAAAAAATCGGATAACCGAAAAGAATGAAAAAAATACATTATTAGTATAGTATATTAGTATATCCCATGTAATTAGTTTATTAGTATATCGCTATTAACCTACTTCGCGTTGAATTTTCATCGATGTTAAGCATAACAAAATTAAAAATAATAATAATAATCGTCGCTATTGTATCGTTAAAAATTATTTTTAAATTATTTTATTGCTCACAAAACAAGCAACCACTCGTAATTAGAAAATTAAGTCTCGTTTAAATACTGGTCTCCCTTTCATGGTCGAGCCAGTGTTGCCAGCTAAAACACGCAAAAATTTAACAAAAATAATATTAAAATGGCTCCCACTTCTGCTTCAATTACTTAAAAAAAATACTCTTCTGAACTTTCAAAGACTATCGTCTTGTTCGGCGACATATTTTCCCTATCGGGAAACTTTGAAAGTAAAAGTTTTTTCGTAATTGTCATTGGTATAATACACACCGGTTATTGTACTGTAATAAAACGAAGGAAAGACACGATGAAATTGACAGTAATCTTGAGGTACAGATCTACTCTCATGTTGTACCATTTATGCAAATTTTACGTTTGTTGCATGTAGCCTTCAAGCTGTAGCAATTTTATCTTTGTTTTTTTTTTTAATGATATTTTAAACATTTACACCAGAAAGATAATCAACAAGGAACATCAAATATCCGTATCACACAAATGTATGCCTACTTTTGCACCATCTTATATATTTTAAAAATTTAAAGAATAAAATGAACTTAGATCAAACTTCTAAGTTAGAAGGCAATTCAATATTTCAAGTTCAATATTTAAATAAAACATATTATAAAAATTTACAATAATATTGTGTATTAAGATTTTTAAAAGCAAAGATGGTCAATACTGTAATCACTCGATCTGGTTCTTATTTACCAAAAATGCCCTTTCCGATTCAATTCATGTGGATGGAATCGTCTTTAATGCATTTAAAAGACGGATGTTATGTGTTTTTTCACTCGTAGCTTAAAGATTCCTGGAAGACTAGAAATCTTTCAGGCTACGGAAATCTCGAAAACAATTCGTTTTCGAGACCGTAATACAATAGAGCAGCGCTGTCCAACTTATCATAGCCCGCGGGCCATATTTTCTTCACCAAACATTTCGGGGGCCAAGAAGGTTGCTGCTGTATTCAGCCAGGTTAAGTGAAGTTACGCAAACTAAATAGTACCTACTTTAAATTCAAATTAGATTTAAATTTTCANAAAGAATATAATTTCGAAATGATCTAAAATCTGATTTAAAATAAACACTTAATTATCCGAATTTGTCAGATAAAGAGCGAACCTATTACTAAAAAGCGACCACTTCCTAGAGCCCTATGTGTTTATTGAGGGCTCTAGAAAAGAATGAACGAATGCGCCTCTAACGGCAATAAATTCAATTTTAAAATTCCAAACTCGTAAAAACCGGTCTTTTCGTCAATAAATAAACATTTATTGAAAATGCTATTAATTCATGAAAACATTTCTAATATTCATAAAAATTTTCATTAATAAAACTATTTAGTGTATTTTAAAAATTAGTATATTTTTTCTACTACAGATGGCAGAATATACTTAATTTAAACTAGTAAACGGCTTGTATACTAGTATTTTCTACTTTTAACAGTATAGTACATTCTTAAAAATGTTTTTATAAACTTTTAATAATATCTTAGTTTGTTTCAAGAAATTTAATCAAATTTCTAACAATTTTGTGTATTTAGCATTAGGACATAATGTTAAGAACATTCGATTACATAATTAATAACGCAATATTACAACTTTTGAAGCGTGAATTGTTTTAATGTAGTTATAATTGCATTGAAACAAACGTAAATCTACAAAAAGTTATTACAATATTTTTATATAAATAATTATAATGATTCAATGTTTAGTCAAATTGCATAACCCAAAATTGCATAAATTATTTTTCTATTATTTTTTTGGTAAATAAAAATGTTTTCATTGCTAAACCGTTACTTCAAAATACAAATTTATTTCTTTTAATGACTATAAAAAGAAATTAAACTAATTTAGTTAATGAGTGTAAGACATAAGCGATTTTCATGATGTGATCAACGAATGTTACTGCACCTTCATTATGTATAAGTTAATTTTTATCGCAAATTCACAAGAACAAATTTCTGAACGATCGAAAAACATGTGTACAGGGTGTCTCATAAGCCTGAACCAATAAGAGTTTTGTTGATTTCTGTTCATCCTTCTACAGGTAAAACGTGGCTCTGTATAAGGAGGAACGAATTCAAGATATTTTAGTGGTGGGGATCCCCAGTCAGCGAAAAATTGCCGAAGAGTTTAGCAGGCTGCATCAAGACTTTCAATCAATCACAAAGAAGATTGGATGCAGCCTGTTTGCTGCATCGAAATAACTTGAATTCGTTCCTCTTACCCATTCCCTGTGAAAGAATAAACAAAGGTTAACATACCCACTATTGTTTCAGTCGTAAGTGGCAACCTTTATATATTTTTATATTAAAATCGGAGTAATGGTGAGACAATATAAAACATGTCCATCATTTAAAAGGCTTGAGTAGCGATACACTTGGAATTTCTTTGATAGTTATTAATAAAATAAAATTATTAAATTGACAGTAATTGCCAAATATTATAAAATAACTAATTACTCGTAATATTAAAATTTCAATATACAAATTAAATAATTTAGTCTTGTGCTCTATTTTTTTTAAATGCAAAACATCTTTAAAAGATACAACAATATTTATTATTAAATATTTTAATTGGTATATGATTATACTAAATTTCATGTGAATCGCCCAATATTCCAACTGATCAGAGAGAGAAAAGGAATGATGTTCAAGCAATAGTAAGAGCAATATTAAAACTGATCAGAGAGAGAAAAAGAATGATGTTCAAGCAATAGTAAGAGCAATATTAAAAATGTTTTGTCATTATTAATTGGTTTTATAAGTAATTTTATCTCAAAGTATTTTGTCATATTACATGATGCATTCTAAACATTTACAAATATCAAATGTGTAGAAAATTACTTTCTCACTTTCAGCAAAATCATCTTAGTTTAATAATTTATCATACATTAACCATGTAATTTATAGAGAATTGTTTAAAAATTGTCCCAACTATAAAAATTAATATTTTATTTAAATCTTTTTTAAACACTTTTACTTCTTTTGTATCATGTATTCAAATCTTGCAACTCAAATTTCATTCACTTCTAATAAAGATAGAAGGCTGAAACTTTGAGGACAAATCTAGCTTGTAAGTCAAGCAATTCATTGTAATAATGTTTTAGAAGGTTGCTCCACCCTGAACCTGATAATCAGTGTAAATGTGTGTACAGTGCCAGTGCCAGTGCCAGTGCCAGTGCCAAGGTTATTTTTCACCCTAAGCAAAGTTTATAAGTACATCTCTTATTTCACAAGTTAGATATTTTTTTAAATGAAATTTTAAACAAAAAATAAAAGTTATTTTGGCATGCTTTATTAATAATGTACAAAGTAATATACAATATGTAATTCTTCTAAATACAGAGCCATTTATATTTTTTTAAATAATTTGAAAATTCTCTGTTATAATTCATTTTGAAAAAAAAAAATTATAAAATACTGAAATTTAATATTTTAAAATCGTAACATTTTAAAATATTTATCTTAACTGAATTTTAAATAGCAGTAAGTTCCTCATGTAAATTGTAAGGAACTAAAAAGAACCAAGAGTAAAATAGTGTGATGTGTAAGGGATAAGGAAAAGAATTGGTACCTGAACCATATATCACTATTTAATTTAATATTTTAGTGAAGTATGAATAAAGCATCACTTAAAATTTTGCACCACTTTATGGCTTGTGTCCTAAGCAGTTGCCTAGTTTGCCTAAATGGTAGTGCCAACCCTGTGTGTGAAAATACACTGTAGTNCATTTAAAATTCTGGTGGCGATATCTGTTACAATATTTCATTAAAAAACGGTTTACATTTTTCATTATTATAAAATGGCAGAAAGTTTAATTTTGAGGATAAGGATGGGTTTTATAAAAAAAAAACTGTAAACACTAATAACGAGTAAAATCATCATTAAGTCCGACCCTACTCGAGATACGACACACGATCACCCTTTATCTCCCCACCCTCTCGACCTTAAACCACCAAAATTTAATAGCACGAATCTTTCTAATAGACAAACCTACCTGCAAAATTTCAGAAATTTTCGAAAGCAGAGAAGTTATTAAGCTTCAAAGAGGGTAAACAAAATTGTGCCAAACATATTAACATCCATACATATGGAAAAAATTTCGAATGTTTTTGCATTTCTCGAAGTTCCTAAGTCCAAAAAATGTAAAAGTCTTGTGGGGAGTGATTTTTTTGACCGATCGCTATACTTTCTCTCTGTTATCTATAACAAAGCCATGAAAGTAAAAATAGTTCTTGACTTCGTTTTCGATATACAAAGATATTATAGTTATTATAGTGACAATGTCAATGTTCTCTGTGATGCGACGAGCGCACCTAAGGAATTTAGGCCTGTGGGTCAAAAATAAAAACAGTATTAGGCGTATGTGCGCCTAACGGAAAATAGGCGCGAAAAACGAACAATAACAAAGCAATCGCCATCGATTGCTTTGTTCTTGGATCGTGTCTCCGTACCCGACCAGTGCAAGGATCGTATCTCCCGTGGCCCACAGGTACGAGGATAGCCTCTTTTGTGGCGGCAAGTGCAAAGTTCACCTGTCCGTATCCGTCAAGTCTTGTACAAGGATCGCATCTTCTGTGCCTAACAGGTGCAGGGATCTCTTCTTTCCTGCCGGTTCCGCTTCAATTCTATCGTTATACGACAAAGTCGCGTGATGTCCTAGTATATTTTTATTTAAGAATATTATTTTCAATATTTATTAAAAGGTAAAAATAAAATAAATTTATCGATTTAATAATTAACTAGGAAACAGCCCACTTGTACCGTAAAACCACTGAACACTAGTAGTTAGTCGTGGATTCGTACCTCACCAACGGGCTAGCGATGTGGAGTTTTATGAGTTTCCTTCATGTGTCTAACATCTAAATAGGGGCTAGTTTTCCATAGAAAGTCCTCCCGGGAGACAATTTATTTTCACGTTGCCTTATTCCATCAATCTAACCCAATTAGGAAATCAACTGTATTTTCCTCTATTTCTGTGCCTACAGAACACAAATAGAAGAAAATAGAGGTTTTTTAAAATCATATCCATCGTAAGTTTGTACAGTCACACAACGGGGTGGGTTGTGAGGGGGGAGACCACTTATACTAATAAAAATATTTGGGATTCTTCGCTTAGAGTCAATCTGAGTTCCTCAGAGCGGCAGGCTGATGCCTTATCACCTTGGCCATTCAGCCATTAAACTTATATCTATTTCCAAATTCAGCCTAATTTTACTTGAACTGTTAAGTAACATACAAAAATATTTTGCAATAAACATTCCACAAATTGAATCTCTATTAAATATTTACATTCGATTGCTTAGTGTCTAAAGATTTTTATAATAATTTTATTAAATTTAAATATTTATTATTTGAAAATTTTATTTGTTATTTTTGTAAACATAGTTTTTGTATATTAAAATATCATCGTGAATTTTTTTTAGTTATTTAATTTTTATTATTTCTGTAAAGGAAAAAATCAATAGGGGTACTGTATTTTCTTTATTAGGAATTAAATACTTCTGTTTGTATTTATAAATAAATTCGTCCTGTTTTTTTTTCTTACTAACACTGATATACGTTTGAGTTTTCTTTGTAGGGGAGACCGGGGCAACTTCGGCATGCGGGGCAAGTTTGTCAAGCGCTTTTTTTTAAAAACAAATTAAAAGGAGACTTTGGTTATAGGTTAGGCAGTTGAGTTTTATTGGTGGCTTGTTGAGTGTAGTGTTTTTATTGTTCTCCAACAAGCGTAGTTGAATTATCAAGCAAATTTTCATTTTCGTTCAATTCCATATAATATTTTTTTTCCATTTATATTGAATTGGCAGGTTTTGTTATAATTCCATGATAACGAAAGTTACTTTTCCTGTTAGAAGGATGTAACTTCAACTTATTCACGTGGCCAGATCGTGGCTTGGCATTCTGTTCTCAGGGTTGTACTTAATGTTTCGAAATCATGACTAGCGGGGTAAGATCGGCAACATAAAGCCACATTAGAAGCAAAGGATAAAAATCAAACAGATGATAAATGAAAACATGTTTGCATTTGTTATTCATGTATATATGTCTTTGAACTTGCATTTCGTTGTAATAATATTAAATGGGTGTTGGATTTGTATTTCTTTGTTTTAATAGTGAATTCCAACTTATACATTGTTAATAACATAATTTTATATACGTGCCTATCTTGCCCCATTACTGTTGCCCCTATACCAGGGGCAACTTTAATAAAAATAATTAAAATAATTACAACTTTACAAAAAGAGAGAAGTTGCCGATCTTGCCCCTATACCCGGGGCAACTTCGTCAATTTCTCTCTTCTTGTAAAGTTGTAATTATTTTAATTATTTTTATTTCCAAACTGATTTTAACCAGTTCTATAGTAAGGTAACATTCCAATAGACAATATGCAAAGCTTTTTTTTCAGTTTACAGCAGTATTTATTACACAAAATTTAAGTAAAGCTTAACATGCCGATCTTGCCCCGGTCTCCCCTATATCAACAAATTAAAATCTATATAAGCCTATATTCTAATGCAGGATATTAATATTTATATATTTAATTATAACTAAATAAAAAAAAGCATCATTAGAGTACTTAGTTAGATTATATAATATCAGCCAAAGTAATACACAGGAACAAATAATAATTGACATGTTACAAATTTTTGTTTAATAACTGCTTTGCAATGACGAGGCATACTTGTGACTAGTTTTTCACAGACTTCAGGATCAATTTCATTCCATGCCAATTATATCATCTGTTTGAACTTGTCTTTGCGTTTTGGATGTCTCTTGGCTAGTTTTTTCCCATTTCTTCCCACAGACGTTCAATGGAATTTAAATCTGATGACTAAGCACACCAATTCAGAGTGATAACATCCTGAGATTTCAAATATTCTTTTACTACCTTAGCTGTGTGTATTGTCGTGTTGGAAAACAAAAGTTTGTACTAGTCTTAGTTTAATGGTTGAAGTAAAAAGATTTTCACTCAAATTTTTAAAGTATTATTCTTTCGCGTGGTATCATCAATATATACCAAGTTTCCAATTCCTTTGTTGCTCATACATCCCTACACCATCATCGAACCACCTGTACGTTTCTTCACAGTTGGTATAATACACATTTGATTAAATTTTTCTTATAGACATGACTCTGAACATTGAGTGGTCTAATGACATTAAAAACTTTATTATTAGACAATTTAAACATGGCACATTCTTGGATAAAAATGGGTGAAAATCTTGAAACTCTCAAATCTTTTGTCAGAAATAAGTTTAACTCCACCGAGAAAGTAGAAAATAAGTCTTAAATTATAACTTTTGTTCTATAATTGTTACTAGCTTATTTATAGACTATTTTTTAAATGGAATTTATTTATCATGATTTTTTTCATTTTAAATATTTAATTTTGATTATCATAAAGGAGCATTGAAAATTAATGAAATTCTTAATTTTTGCTTTACGACTGTAAATCCACGATTTAATAACAGTAAATATTTAGGTTTTAATTCAATTAACCAAATAATAAGTAAACTAAATAAACAATAATAAAATTATCAAATAAATCAGTTTTTACCACGATTTCAGTTTTATTAATTGTTTCCAAAACTGAATAATTGAATCAAGCCATGTATTTCATTTAGACACGTGAAATACGGAAAACTCCAAGTGGCCAGTCCGTAAGGTACGAACCCACGACTAAATGTTCAGTGGTTTAATCCACTCTGTCACTGGTGGGCGGAATAACTATAATAAAGAAAAACTTTGGAGAACGGAATGTTGATGAACATATTAAATATAAAGTTAAGGCTTATAGTTTTATATTTGATTTACTTATACACAAAAAATATTTTATTTATTAATGTTTTTAATATTTGTAAGCGACTACTGTAATGTTAACTGTAAACTTTACGCTAATTTTATAATTTTATATTTACTCTTTATCTTAGGTTAATGGCTCAATTAAGCAGCCATTCAATTCTGGATTTTTAATCAATTTTGATGTCCCACTCACCATAACTATTTTTCAATATAAAGACTTTATAAATAGATTCGTTTTACCTAATTTACCCAAGACAAGTTTGCTCATTTTACGTATTTTTACATAAAGGGGATCTCTCTACTCAAAAGTCCCATACAAACTCTCGATGACCTCGTTGTTACTTCATATCCGACAAATCAAAGCATTAATTTTAAATCTTGAATTAAATTCATTAGCATAATAAATTCTTGGTGAAAAATAATTCATTTCTTGACTTAAGAATTAATTGTTTTTGTATACAAATAACAGTACTACTTCGACCTATTTATATTGATAAATCTGATGTTATAAACAATGCCTTAAGACAAGGTTTATAAAAATGCAAGTGTTAGCAAACTCTGAATGAACTTATTACATAACATAATATTTTTATTTCGTTGAAATCTTTCAAAATTGTCGTAATTTAGATTTTAATTAATTTAAGAATGTTAAAATTGTAAAAAAAAATTTTTTTAATGCAAAAATATATATCAGCACTGATCAATTGTTTATCGTTATTAACTTTTTATTTTTAATTCTTAAGTCTATTTTATATATTTTTAAATATAAATTATTATCTTTATATATCTTATTTATTACTTTATCGTTTTAGTGATCAGTTTTATTATTGCATAGATAACTCTTTTAACTGAGATATATTTGTTGTGTGACACAATTTACGTTAATATTGTCTTTTATAATCATTTCGAGGAAGAAAGAAACGAATAAAAACGACAGATTCCCAATAAAAGTATATTAATTTAAAATAAAATACAGTGAAACCTCTAACAACGGCCACCTCTTAAAGGCGATCTATTTTTCCAGGAACGTTTCTTTAAACAAAAATGCGTACAGAATAACCTTTAAACAAAGGACATTTTGAACAACGGCAATTTCCAATTTCCAAAGGCAACAAAGAAACAAAAATTCCCTTCAGTTGCCGTTCTTCAAAGGTTTGGATGTAATAATATATAAAAACAAAAATGTTATCATAGAAGATAAATTCTATAACTAGAACGGAATCAAACATTATCTATTTATAGTCTCTCTCTATTTTTAATAATGTGATTAATTTTTTTTTAATTCTAGAAATTTAAATTTTTTTAAACAACATTTAATAATTTTTTTTTTTTAAATTGCTATTTTAAAATATGCTATTTTGAAAACAATACTACTCGCTTGATTTCTTAAGTTTGTTTATTTGATTTCTTTCAGCAGACAAACTAGTTCAAAGAATTAACATAATTTGAAATAAAAAAATGCTAAATTATGTCAGAATTACTTTATAAAAAAAGTGTAACAATATATCTAATAGTTGCAAATCCAATCAGTAGTTGTATCTGGAATATAGGGTGAATATATATATATAAAGTCGAAGTCGTAATGAATATCTAGCAAAGGATCATAAGGAGCTCAGAATGAAACTAGTGGTGAGTATACACTTCGTAAATATCCTTAATTATAAACAAATATAATTTCTATTGACTGTTTCCTTGGGCTTTAAATGTATTATATGTTCAATATTTAATATAAATAAATGATTTCTCCCACATGCAAATGATTTATATATCTGAATTTTAGTTCAATACAATACTTTTACAAATAATTTTAAATATTAATTATTATTAATTACAAAAAATGCTTATTTAAAACTATATAAAGGGTCTTCCAGAATGAATTTCGCATTTTAAATTACTGTAATTATGTTAATTATTTTTCGAGAAGTTTGGGATGTACTGTACACCAATCGATAGAGTAACTGTTCAAGTTTCATCTTCAATCTGCATTCAAACATCTCGTAATCTAGTACCTGTAGGATACGAAAATGGTGACTCCCTATTGAGAAAGTGTTTTACGTTATTCTGCAGTTCGCAAAGTTGGAATCACTGATCATTATGCATTTGCAGGAACTGTAGAATTGATGCTGCTGTGAGAGGAATGACGATGGATATACTGTAGCGACTGTTAGAAGAATTTGATTTTCGGTTGGATGTGTGCCTTGTGACACGAAGTGCACACTTTGAAAAATTGTAATGAGCAAATGTGAAAATTGGACATTTCTTTTAACGTACCTTACAATGTTCTAAGATAATAATTAACATAATTACAATAATTCAAAATGGTAACATTCTTTTTAGAAGACCCTGTGTTATCTATAACGTAAATTCTTGTATAAAATGTTATATTTGTAATAAATGTTTTATATTTTACAGCACTTCCTAATTATTTTGTTAGTAGCATCAGCAGCAAATGCAACGATTATACAATTTCTGCAAGGCCTGCTTTCTCCATTGTTTGCTCTAGGAGGAGGATTTAGAGGTGGTTTAGCTCCATTTGGAGGATTTTATCGCCCATTTGGTGCATTCAGGTTAGGTACTCAAGGAAGATTTCGAAGAATGGATAATGATGAAAATGGCGAATCCTTAAAATACGTGGATAACGTGGATGATATTCGTAATTTTAGAAAAGATGCATAAACATTCTACGTAAAAATTGTGAATAACAATAGGAAGTTCGTTGTGATAGTCTCCTGTTCTATTTCATTATTCATTTTATACTGTATATATTTCATATATTATACTTCATTTGACAATTGGTGTTTAAGTTCTTTTATTTATTATAGTTTGTGAGATGTACTCTGTGATTCTGTTTCAGAATAATAAATTATAAATTTATTTTAAAGTTTTGTATGTGTTCTATTCTATTCTAAAATTATAAAAAATTCTGCTAAAGTGTACATACGGATATATCAAATTTCTTATAAATCGCATTAACTATTTATTGAAACTATTGATAATAAAAAAATATTTAGTACATTTCCAATCTACTTAATTGAAAAATAAAGTACTGTAATTTTCATACAAATGGTGTGTAAAATGTATTTAGGTACAAAAATAAAGAATATTCAAATACAAACAACAATAAGAACATTGAAACAACTATGCATTTTCTAAATAAAATACACTTTATAGGCTATATATTCTGGCGTATAAAATTTATCGCAGAAACTTTTAAGACACGAATATTACATGCAACCTACATTAAATTACTTCTTTACTCATCAGAAAAAATCACTTTTCATTTATATTATTATTTTTATAAATAAAAGTCATTAATCATAATTAAATAATAAAATGAAATTATGATAAAAATAATAATTGTCTTTAATGCAGTTTCACATAGCTTGCGACAGCGATTTTCGATGCTAAATAAATAGCGAGTTTGATCTTTTAGAAAAAATTCAGTGGTAAAACGCTACTAGTTATGTGGATGTGATAAATGACGAACTACGAGGGGCGTCCAAGTAAAGAACGTTTAGCTATAAAACATATAAAAAAACAAGTAATGATAGGAAAAAGTTTTATTGAGTAATTAGTACGAAATCAGTTACTTTTCTGCATAGGTACCATTACGATTGTCGCAGCGCAACACTAGTTTTTTTATTCCTTTGTCATAGACTTCCACCGCCAGTTCCTTCAGCCAGTTAGTGGCAGCTTCGCTTCTCATCCGTTTCAAAATGTTCCAAATCCACCCAAAAATTCTTTCACCTCTGTCGCGACTGTATGGTGTCCCAGCCAAATTTCTGAACCACAGCTTAAGTGGCTGCAGTTGAGTGCGGACACCATTATTCAAATATCACACACTGACTTACACTAGCTCGCTACTTAGTGCTGTTTGGGTGACACTAGGACGCGCTGAACTTACTGAAGTGACAACGTAACCCTAAACCGAATCGTTCAGATTTTAGTTTTCTTAACCTGAAATATTCGGTGTAGGGCTAAAAGTTTATCATATCACAATATTCTCGCGGTGTTAAACAACAAAGTGGATAACCGACGAAATCTATCGAAGAACACTTTTACACACTTTTTTAATCACTACCTATAAATAGGAAATGCTTAGCGTGACCATACGTTTTGATTTGTAAGGAACAGTCCTGGATTTCTCCTGTTTTTAGCCCGGAAAAATAGAATAGAATTTTAAATAGAACCATTTTTATATGTCTTCTAAAGCAGTATAACCAATTTATAAGAACAACATATAAATAATTTTTAAAAAGTAATTATATAAGTTTAGTCATTTTAGACCTATTTTTCACTCACTTTTACTATTAATGCTGAAAGTTTTTGAAATGCTAAAAGTATTTCAAAAACTTTTGAAACGTTGTATCGAAGGAAACCAAAGAAAAGATTGTGATTTCATCCTGCTTACTCGTTAGTATTATCCAGAAAATGAAACATTTCGCTATTCATTATTGTTCATTTGATGATAAATAAATAGTTACAAAGAATAGTATTAATTACTTAAAAAAATTTTTTTAAACTGAAATAATTATAAAAACTGATTTTTGTTAACTGATTCGCACGATCGCACGTGGTACATGCTCATTGTCCGGTAGACACGGTGATAATCTGAACAATAAATCACCAATTTGACTACTGTTTCTATAAATTAGATATTAAAATATTTACTCTAAAGTTTATATACTATACTGTTTATCTTTCATTCACAATTCTTGCAATAAATATTGGATATTTTCGAATATTAAGAAACAGTCCAAGAGCGGTACATTTTTCAAACAGTCGAAAAATGTTCAGATCTTTCGACTGTTTGAAATCAGTTTTAAAATCAGGATAGCATATTAAAAATTAGGACTGTTCCTCTAATTTATGAGTCTGGTCACCTTAGCCAAAGTATTTCGCTGGAATATTTCAGTTACATTGTTTTTCTTTGACTAGTTTTTTTACTAAATAATAGCTGCGACACAATGACGATCTGAACAAGTCGACATTGAAATTAATTCTTTTTCTTTTGATGTAAGTTATATGAAGTTATACTTCAGTCATCTGTTGCTGCGATTATATTCAGTTTTGATATAAGCGCGAATGAGGTAGCCGCAGTGGCGAATTACCCAATAGGCACACCTAGGGCCTCGTCGTCTCGACGTACCTCAAACATTACATAGTAAAATGATAATATGTTTCTAAAACTTTAAAACGTATTCATTTTAAATGAATACGTTTTAAAGTTTTAGAAACATATTATCATTTTACTATGCGAAACGTATTCATTTAAAATGAATACGTTTCGCACCTTGGCAAGAACAGGGCGCGTAACATGACTCATAAATTGACGATTTTATTGTCTTTTTAATATATAAAAGGCTTTTACAAAAAGGATCTTATAACAAAATTTTGTCTAGGACCTCAAGGAAACTTTTCGCTACTGACTCTTCTAGGCACATTGGGGGGATAAAGGAATTTACCACCTGTTGTTTTTCGGACAATATTACTTAGTTACCTTAAAATTGCTTTATTTACCTAGCCTTATCTAATTGAAATCTTGCCATATTTATTTTTTTATGTTAAAGTAACAAAACATTGCTTCGGCATCAAATGGAGTGCTTAGGGTGCTGTAGTAGCACCCTAAGCACTCCATTGGATACGCCCCTGATTTACAATGTTTTGATTACTTTTCTATATTTTAAATTTTTGACAATGCATAACGAAGCAATAATAACAATTACCATTTATTATGCAATATTGTATCGCCTTATTGTTGAATTCAATTGATTCCAAAACAGGAGATGGGGAATTTGCTTTCATAACAGTAAGCAAATCATTCGATTCATTTCATTTTCTTCGAAGAATCAAAGAAATTAAGTAATTTAAATATTTTTCAGATCGAGTATTCATGTTAAAAATGCGGGATCCATCTAAGTAAGTTGTGATTTTGTTTCAAATTTTAAAAAACTTTGTTACGTTTAAACACAGCTATTTAAATTTCAGCTGAAAGAAAATAAATCAGAAATTCCCATCTAACTTCACCATGATTCCAAAGAGGTAAGAACACATAATACGCGCATTGCAATTTGAGTGATAAGATTCTAAAATAGCTCAGAGATGAGAGGATCCCAGTATTGTCGACCCCCTGTAGACCAAAAAAGCCAAATAACCATAATTCGAAACGTGATCTTTCAGTCCCAAAGAGACATCGACACATCGTACCAAAGAGAGCATATGGATCGACAATTATGAAAGTCCTCCATCTCACTTAAAGCTGTGTACCATTCAAGATCCCGTAAGTTATGAATTATTAATGAAATTTATACCTCGACACAATAAATTCTTTCTAAATTTTGCATTTTTAAATTTGGTTTTTAGGGAGAAAAGGAGATTTAATGATACGAGAAGTTGCATCAACATGAAAACAAATGAACTAAAACTAAAATTTGTTGAATAATTAATTACTGTATTCGTAAAAAATCAAATTTTAATTTAAGGTTTTATTTTCAATGAATTTGTTTGTTAATTTACTTCAACGCAACACTTGGGCGATGCCTTCCGGGAGGCCTTGTTAAGGGTAACTGGCCACTACTTAGGCGTTACAGACGTGGAGAAAACCCGGAAAACTCGACCACTCTCCCAGTGTTCAGCGGACAGAACCGCTTGGCCACTGGTGAGCCCCGATGAGTTTGAGAAATTCTTTTTGTTGATATAGTAAAACAATATTAAACAATATTTATAAAGTATTTTTATTTTCAAAATTATAATTATAAATTCTAAATAAATACTCCTTGCATAAAAAGTAATATTTTTATAACATTTAATGGCTTAATATGCTTAATGCTTAAGAAATAACTAATTATTCAGGTAATTCTAGGTCCATTCACACTAATGTGTGAGCTTGGAGAGACCTGTTTCATTGTAATATTCTAAACAAATTAATAAGAAAAACCTAATGTTATTCGAAGTTGACCCCTAAAATAAAGACCCCCATTCGGAACGGTCAATTTTTACTTTCCTAGCTTTTATATATAACAGACAGAAAGTATATCAATCGGTCAAAAAACGACCCCCTCGAAGATTTTTACATTTATGGACTTAGGACATTTTCAAACGTCTGTATGTATGGATGTTAGTGTGTGTGTGTGTGTGTGTTTGTGTGTGGCACGATTTTGTTTACCCTGTTTGAAGCATAATAACTCCTGTGCTTTTTGTCGAAAATTTTTGAAATTTTTCAGAGAGGTTTATGTATTACGGGTATTAGTGCTATTAAATTTCGATGATTGAAGGTCGAGGGGTGGGGAGATAATGGGAGTCGTGTGTATCTTCAGTATAGTGGGACTTAATGGCGATTTTGCTCGTTATTAGCATTTACAATTTTAAAAAAAACTCTATTTCTACCCTCAAAATTAAGCTTTGTGCTATTTTATAATCGTTAAAAATATAAAAAGGNGGATAACCGACGTTTCGGATAAACGACGCTCTACTGCAGTGTTTCTCAACGGGGGCGATATCGCCCACATGTGGGCGTTTTTCCATGTTGAGGGGGCGATCAGTAACAATTTATATTTTGGGGGAGCGAAAAACAATTTTCTGGGCGATAGAGTAAAACATTAGGCCTATATTAAGAATAATTGGATATTTTATTCGTTATATCGTACAATAATTAAACAAATAACATTATACTAGTCACTAATCTATTCAGTGCAGTACGAATTTGGCGTTAGTCTTGGTCCTCGGCATTGGAATTTTGAAGTAAAGGGGGCGATAATAGGTAACGGTTTTATTGAAGGGGGCGATACTATGTTGAAGGGGGCGACGATTCGTTAGAGGTTGAGAAACACTGCTCTACTGTAACACTAATAATATTCTGTTCAACGAATAATACAACGTTTACTTTTAAAATACTTCATTATTATCTTTTCTTTCGTTTAACTTTTCATATTTATGTGCCTTTAATTTTACTTTATAGTACTTTAAACGTTGTTAAAAATGGGACAAAGTATTGAATAGACAGGCACAGGAAATTCTGGAGAAAGGCGTGTTTATATTGTTCGATCAAACTGAAACATAGAGACCAAAATAAAGCAGTAATAACCTATTTGATTGATATATGTGTTTAAGAAAAATTTTATTATATTATTATATTGATTAGTTATAAAAATACAAATTCAGATATTTACTGGTATAAATTCTAAAAAATAGAACAAAGTTCGTGTGAGGGACGTCACTGCATTGCCTCTTTCAAGTGTCTAGTATAGTCAAATAAAAAAAAAAAAGTTTTGCTTAGAATAAACGTGCATTCTTTAAAAGAATTAGTCATATTATTTTAAATTTTAATATTTGCCACTAATTCACAGCGCTAAACAGAAAAGCGAATGGGGTGTGTGCCCTATCCAAATATTACACATTGTTGTCTGAGCAACAAGACGTGATAGGAGAGTCAGAAGGATAAATTGCAAACCTGGCTGAATTTAGTAAAGTCCAGAGAATATTTTAAGAAAGATGTTCTTGTATATTTTGTGTTTTTGTGTTGTGTTTTTTTCTTTTGTTTATATTTTCTAACGTTTCAACGCTATTATTTTTATAGTCGTTTTTTTCTAGCTTTTAATCTTAAAGCCATATATGTGAATCTTTTAATTTTAGAATAAGTAACTGATTTACATTTTTATAATTCGTTTAATTAAAATAAAACAAAACCCATATGTATTCTCCTGGATGAATTTTTTCCGCATCTTACAAGATTTGCAGCGTTTAGTCTTAAAGTATTAATAATTAATAGGAAAGAAAAGTAAATCAAGCTTTTCTGATTAATTACATAATAATCTTAATCCCATTCTTCGTAAAAATTCTAACAAACCGCTACTGAATCCTAATATTGTAACTTTTAAGTTAGGATTATTTTCGCCATTATATTCTAAAACTGAGGTTCATAATATTAAAGATCAGGTTCAACTGAAAGATAAACAATGTCTCAGAGAAGTTTCACAAAAATTATCTAAGAAACATTCGGTAAAATTATTTACAACACTTTATTATTCATCTTTTTTTATAAATGGAAAACAAAATCTAAATTATATTTGTGATTTTAATTGTCTGTAGCTTTCTTTTCTTTAAAAAAACAATAATAACTTTCTCATAACCTTTGTTGATAACTGTTAGTAGTCCGGTCAATAACCTTGCTTTGCAACTCAATTCACATCGTTGTCAAACTACGAATATTTTCCTGTTATTCTAAATTTATTGTATTCTATACACTTTCAACTGGACCCTGAATTGTTATATTTATTATTATTATTATGATTATTTTCCACACAATATCTACAATAGCTATTTCAATCGTTAAAGTATCCATAACTACAGAAACTTGGACGAAATTAATACAAGGATCTAACAATACTTTCCAGGCTGTAATATTGATAATAGGCCTATAACAGGGGAAAGTATTGTAATCATGCCAAATTTCAACCGCTGGATTATTGTAAAATCTCGAAATTTTGAGACCCATGAACCCAAAAGAGTAAATAAAAAACAGGGGAAAAATTTTGTGGACATTTATTTCTGTCTCTCTGTGTGTGCGTTTGTAACTTGTATATAAGGAACACTGGTGCTATTAAATTTTGGAGTACAGAACTAAAGGTGATGGGAAGATAGAAATCATGTATCGTATCTCGAGTGGGATTTAATTATATTTTTTAAATTTCATTTTATCCGTTACTGGCATTACAATATTTTTAAAAACTCGTTTCTATCCTCAAAATTAGGCCTTTTCGACTTTTTATAATAATTAATAATGTAAAAAGTTTTTAAATAAAATATCGTAACAGATGGCACCACACNATATTTTTAAAAACTCATTTCTATCCTCAAAATTAGGCCTTTTCGACTTTTTATAATAATTAATAATGTAAAAAGTTTTTAAATAAAATATCGTAACAGATGGCACCACACGCAACTTTAAATCTCGTCTTGTGCCGTGAGATATTAGGTAAGTTGTGACGAGAGATGGTGACGTAGTTAGTGATTATATATATTCATTTATACGCGGAGAATAATGCCTTCCGGCGGGTCTTTTTAAGGGTAACTGGCCCCTATTCAGGCGTTACAGACGTGGAAAAAACTCCACGTGCGAACCCACGACCGAATGCCTAGTGTTCAGGGAATGGAACCGCTTGACCACTGATGGTCCAGTTTTAAATGTTGCTGCTGGAAAAGTCAAGCAAGAGCCCTTGCCAGCTTTTCTTAAATTTATATCTGATATAAATATATTCGTATGAAAGAGAACATTAGAATCTTATTTAAATTAATTTACTGGTAAACTAATTATCAATTAATATTATAAACATTTTATTAATAATTTTCATTCATAATCGATAAAGAGAATAATAAATAATGAAGTTTAATGAATATTTTTTTTTCCACTTCACTGCTGTAGTGTTCTCTCTTCTTCCCTCTTTCCATTTGCTTTAATAATTCACTATAACTAACAACTTTCTTAATTTAATTACAGTAAATTTACTGTAATTCACTTACTTCAGCAAATTATTTTTAATGTTATTCGTTAATTTGAATATTTATATCATCGAAAACAATATTATAGTTTTTACAAAGTAAATTAAATAATTAAATAGCTGTAATTTTGTATATAGGCTATATATTTGTCTTATGATTTCTAAAGGATAGAAATTTATTTTAGAATAAATTTCCATCCTTTTTATGTTTGAAATTTTATTTTTCTTTTAATTTTTTAATAAAGTTTAAAATTTAATTACGTGAAAAAGAAATCATTATAGGTCGACTATCACTAATCCGGTTCCATCGCTAATCCGGCATTAATTTCGGCTAGCGTAATTTCAAATTTGCATTACGATAATGACAAAATGCATAATAATTTGACAAAAATTTTCATTTAATGTATTTTTTTCTTTACTAATCAACCCGAACTGATTTACAGGGTATTTTAAACTTAGGATCAGGGCTATGGAGTCGCGTAAAAATCTACCGACTCCGATTCCGACCAGGGGCGGACTTGTTACCGAAAGAGACACGGAAATTCTGATGTCATCACGTGACCTCAGAATAAAAGATTCAATACATAGAGTTATAATAAAGATAGAACGTAGAAACTTTTTATTCCAAAGCTAAAACACTCCTCTAAGTAATATATAAATATGTATTCGATAATTTTTACTTTTCCGGATGTTATATATAACAGAGGGAAAGTGTAGTGCTCGGTCAAAAAATGACACCTCCCAAATTTTTACATTTTCGGACTCGGGACACCTTGAAATTTCGAGATATGCAAAAGATTCGAGGTTTTTTTCTGTAAGTTATGTGTGGATGTTAGACTGTATGTGTTGGGCATGATTTCGTTCACCCTATTTGAAGCCTAATAATTTCTGTGGTCAGAGTGGTTAAAATCGGAGTCAGATGGTTTAACACAGAAGTTAATTATTAAGCGTCAAAGTGGTTGAACTAAATCGTGTCCCCATACACATTCTAACATCTTAGGCGAGAACATCTTAACGGGTTTTACTGTACTATTATAAAATGACAAAAAAGCTTACTTTAAGGGTAGTGACGAGTTTTATTTTATTTTTTAATTTTGAACGCTAATAACGAGTAAAACATTCATTAAGAGACATGACACGTGATCCCTTTTATGTCTTCACCCTGTCGACCTTTAATTAAGAACCAAAATTTAATAGTAGATTTATTAATGCCCCTTTATACGCAAGCTACAGTGCCACGTTTCGTTTCTTAAACTTTACCCATTCTGAGATATTGTTTAATATCTCAGAACAGAAAATAAAGAAATTAAACAAATTAGACACCAACACACGCGCGCGAATTTTTCCCCTTTTATTGACTTTTTTGAAAGGTTCCGGTGGTCTCCAAACGTGTAGATTTGCAAAAATAAATAAATAACTAAATAAAAAGTTGGAGAGTCAAATTTGACCCGATTCCAATACTTTTCCGTTTTGTATACATGACAAGTTGGGAAGTAAAAAGGAGTCAGAGTCGGCGGATTTTTTGACGACTCCGACTCCGGCTAAAACATCAAAACTCCACGACTCCGACTCCACAGCCCTGCTTAGGATGAGATGGTTAGCTGTTAGGTTAAGTGTATTCTTACTTAACTATCAGTAATCCGACAAAATCACTTATCCGTAACGCTACAGATCCCAATAATGCCGGATTAGTGACGGTCGACCTGTATTTGATTTTTTATTTATTTACTTTTGTGGAATAACTTATCTATTTTTCCGGCAAATAGTATTTTGTTATATAACTACTTGATCTCGAGGAAAATTTTATAATTTTAAAAAAAAATTAATAGACAAAATATTTACGAAAATGATTTAAAAAATTGTAATGAAAGAATATGTGTGCCGCCATCTGTGGACTAATTACAGAACTATTTTACAGTATTTTACAATTATTATTATTTTTTATTTAAAAAACCAATAATATTAGTTTTTAAAATTATTATCCTTATTTTTTAAATTAAGGATAATTTTTAAACCTAAAATTATGATCATATGCAAGAACTGTGAATGAGTGTCATTGGTACACAGAATTAATAGGTAATAGGGTTTAGTATCATTTTTCAAGACGATAAAATTTTCAGAATAATTCAAACTAGCCACAAGCTTCGTAGACAACAAATTCTATTCATCATCAAAGCAGAACTTGGTTCCAGGAGGATTCTGTGAGTATGATGCTAATTTAGAATGCATTTTCCTAGATCAGTGATGTACAGTACAATATACAAGCTGTGGATCACTTGTGGTTAACCAAATTTTTAACTATAATACTGCAGCTTGTTTAAAAACAGTTTAATTTAACGAGACTCTAGGTGCATTTACATTATTCACCTTTACCAAACAGAATTCCTGGTCAACTTATAGTGGGAAGCCATCGACTTTCACGAATCGAAAGCACCGATGATCTACTCCATGAAAGCTTAGTAATCAACTGTAAATATACTGCAAAACATAGTTGTATTTCTGTATTCCACAGTAATTAAAGTTCCAGATTATCTATTTTTGGTAAAGTAAAGACACTAACTTGTAAGGTATAAATTAAATGACACTATTTATTTTTCACTAGAACAAAAATATCGTATTTCTTTCTGTCACAGAAGTTTTACTTCTATTCGGCGCACTAATTTTGCATTGAACTGAATTACTTAGTGTACAATAAAGCAATTTCTAAAATAACGACATAGGTCTGCCTACCTAGCTAGCAACGACCATCGACACAAAGAACGCTTCTTCCTATCCATCTCATGGAGCGCAGAATTACCAACCCATAGAGAATAGTTCAAAGATTTCTCTTTGAAAAATATGGATTTAACATTCCTATTAAAATTACTTTTTTTCGTATTTTTAACGATCGACCAGTCAGTCAGTCACGATCAACTTGTTGGGCAGGCCTGTTCTACAAGCATTCTTGACATACTCTATCGGGTTCAGATACAGAGTTTCTAGTTCTTCACTCTCAAAGAAATCGCTCACAGATTTCAGAGTTTCTAGGCTTCACTCTCAAAGAAATTGCTAACGAGTTTCACGTTATTTAGATAAACGCTACGAGTAGCAAGAAATTTGTTTTAAAAAATCTCCAAAATCATTAAATAAAGGTTTGCCCATATAGCACCAAGCAATAGGACTATCTCTTCAAAGTTGTGTCAACTCGTTTAACACGACACTTTTCTAATCATACCATTCTCACCAAAAATATATTTTTCTTTGTTATTGAAGAGATGATTATAATGTGTTGAGAAACAACCATGTGTATGACTGATTATACTAAAACTAGGTTTAAAGTAGTACTTAAAATAGTTTAACCTTTTCTTAAAATTCTTTCTTTATTTTCATTTTAGTTTTAAATAATTTACTTAAACTGTAAATTTTGATCTCAACCGACCACTAGTGGTCGAGTGGATAAAATCACTGAGCACTGGTGATCGCGGGTTTGGCTCTCGCTAATGGGTTGACCAAGGAAATTTTCTAGGTTTTCTTCGTGTGTGGTAACACCTAAATAGAAACCAGTTTCCGTGAGGTCCTCCATGGCCGATCACCCACGAGTTAAGTTGCTTTATTCCATTAATCCAATCCAATGGCTCTCATCTTTTACTGAAATGACTTTGCTCTTGTGTGATATGTTCTTTCGACACTTTTTAAAATTAGTTTCAGTTTGAATTTGTTTCATTTCGTTTAAACAAACAAAATAATTAAAGAAAAATGGGTTTTAGAGGAAAAACTTTTTATTCAAATTATGAAAAACTTTAATTAATATACAGTTATGAAAGGCAAAATTTATCTATAAGTTTATCTAAAATTTGAAGAAAAATATTTTCCGATTAATATGTCGCAATACTCGATTGCCTCCAGGACTTATAATTTTAATGTGTATACAAGCGATTAACCTAATAAACTTAGGAAAATGGAGAATTTTATAACTTTTTTTTTGCTTGAGTATCACTTCTGACGTTAGATAACGACAGAAAACGCATTTATTCCCTATACCTAAAGCAATATAATACCGAAATAGAAATTTCTTTACATTTAATAAAGCATGGCATTTAAACTTATAGATTAACAATTGTTATTATTTACAGTTATGAAGACATCATTACAATTATAACATTGATTAAATTGGATATTAAATACTTTGAATGTTGATACTAAGCAAAATTTATCGTTTTAAGTAGAGATCGTCTCAATATATCTGGAATTATTATTATTGATAAATTTCATTGACTTATTCCTATTAAAACTCAAATAATATGTCTACTAATCTAGTAACATTGGATAAGTCACGCGCTTTTTTATATAGGTCTACGGTTTCTTGTCAGAAATCCTTTTCACTGGCAACGCTACACTGCCAGTGCAAAGGTGAAGTGGGTTGTTATATTAAAAGCTTCATACGCCAGGTTACCATGTGTTTAAATCTAGACAGTTTATTGAAATTATCGATTGGTTAGGTTTATTTGTTTACGGCAACGCGACACGTGGACGATATGCCGAGGAGAGATGCATTCCGGGAGGACTTTCTATTGAAAACCGGCCCCTATTTATGTGTTTTTAACATGAATAAAACTCGGAAAACTCGGCCTGGCCAGCACATTGGCGAAGCGCCAACCCACGTCTATAAGTTCAGTTTTTTATCTACTTGGCCTCTGGGGTCAAATTATCGATGGTGATAGCGATGTATCTATTTTAAACCTGTGAAATAAATATTACGTTTCTGGATATTTAATCAACCATGGTGCAAGTTAAGAACGTCGGTGAGCTGCGAATTGGCCAGGACTAAAGCGATCTACATCTTGATCACCATTTTATAAACTTTCTTTAGCTTAGCATGGGCCTAGACCTGGCCAATCCGCATCCCCCTGACGTTCTTAGATTTCATGTCGCGAGACAAAAAATCGCATGTGCATACCTAGACTTAAATCTACATTCAGCGATAATTTAAAGTAATCTACTTCTATTGTCTGCAAGCTGAATATCGATTTTCTGTATAAAGAATAATAAATGTTAGCTATTAGTTTGAGTTGCAGGAACAGTGGTATATATGTACTATGTAAGTTCAAACGAGTGAGTCTCCTATGAGAAGAATTGTTGTGTAGTGTTTATCAAATTATTTTTCCGAAAAATACAATAAGTCTATTAAGTCTTTAAACTTTATTACTTTCCTTCTACGTAATACTAAAACTGTTGAAACCCTTTTAAATAATCTAACAATAATTTAATTTAATTGATTTGATAATCATCTCTTGAAATATTTAGCTCATTATTTTCGATAAAATTAATGTTTTTTCTTTTTTTTTTGTAAAAATAAAACTGACAATATATAACAATATTCAACAAATCAAAAATTACATTTCATTATTGCTTCAAAAATAAATCGAATTTAAATGCACATTAACAATTAAATAGGCTAAGTTTATTATATTGAAAATGCAATCTACCAAAAAGAAAAAAATATTTACAAGTGTTTGAATTATTCTACGCTCCATTTGATTTTGAAGTGTTTTGTTGTTCAATTTTATTTTCCTTTAATGTTAACATTTATACCACAGGTGGAATTTTTCGACCCCCGTCCTTCATCATCCGGCGCTCCATATGGGCCTAACCGAACCCACAATGGGTCTAAAAAAAGGTCTTTTTAGTGTCTACAGAGAGGAAAGAGTTTTTTTAAAAAAAACTCTGTGAGGCTCATGCCAAACATGCCAAACTACGGAGGGCAACGAGGAGGCTAAGCTCCTGAAACATAATAGTCTCCAACCTAATGCTGCAATGTCCATTGCATTAAATAATATATATACTTTCGCTTCAATTGCGTAAACTTAGGCTATTGTTACTTTTTTACACGTGGACCGTAGTAATGATAGCTGGAAAATAGAAATATACCAGTCATTCGTCACAATCTTGTTCTCTTTGCGTACATCTTAATGTTTTTATCGTACGTCCAACACTTGTCCTTTGCATTATCAGATAGTTTATACGTACTTTTAACAGATTAAACTAATAACAATCATTCACACTAAGCAAGGAAAAGAGAAAAATTAAAGCGATAAAGTTGAAGATGTTCGTGTGACTAATACCGGGATTATTTATAGGTTTGTAGAACTTTTTCGGCTTACCTCATTTATTAATCTGGCCCCCCAATGACAAGGGATTGTGCCAAATCTAGAACGATTTTTAATAGCACAAAGTAGGTTCCTGTCCCTCAACATAGAAAAACGAAAATTCAGCGGTGAAAAATAACAATTAAATATTATATTTATAATTAATTCTCCGAGAGTTTAAAAGAAACTTTTCATTCATTTTTACTTTTCTTATTATTTTTGTCGTACATCTCCTTCACTGTATACATATTTTGAAATTCCACTTATGTTTAACTTCCTAGAGATTTGTTCAACACGCCATTCTTTCATGACATGTAACATGAACTTGTAAAACACAATAGAAAAGTAATTAACAAGCGTGTCATCCGAAAGCCACCTATTCATTACTCTTATCATTCCTGTTTACTATCTGCAACAATTATTGACTAAAGAATTATTATTATAAATAATTTTTACTACATATCATTTACTAAAATTTCTGTAGTTTTAATCATGAAAATTAGTGTGCCAATAGTCAAAAAAATTTTAATTTTTAAATATAAATAATTCGACGATAAATCTAAAATACTTAATAAAATATTTAAGCATTTCGTTTCAGATTATTTTTGATTAATATAATTTATAACTTTATTTTTATTTTATAACGCCTATTATTAATGACGGCGTTTTGTTATAGAAAAGAATGAAGAATCGCAATTATACCTAAATATATTTTAACACATAATTTTCTGCTAATTAATCATTAAAATAACAATAAAAACTAAATTAGGATCTGCAATAGATTTTAAACTAGTTTTATAACGTATAATTATAATAGTAAAGTGGGTGACGATTGAGTTAATGTACTTCTTACTATAAATAAAATACCGGATTCTCTTCATAAAATAGGCCAATATTATAAATAATTTTAACATTTCCTTTACAGTTATTCAGCTAATTTTCAAACATCATAACAAATTCAAATATTAATATAATATGCGTTTAAATATAAATAACTGAAATAACTAGTAAGATAATAATCTATAGTTGCCAATATATCAATTATTATGCGTTTCAAGAATTATTGCATTGATCATAGAAAAATATTGCAAAAGCTGTACTTTGAGACCACTAAAGGTTTCGAGCTAAAATGGTCTTTATGAGAGGTGATGTTTTAGAAGGGTTTCGCTGTCCAGTTAAAAAGCATTATCTGTCAAAAATATTCTCAAAAATAGGCTATTCATAATTTTATTTATTTATTTATTTACTTTTGAGTATTTTCTCTCATTTTAAAAGGCCCACCAATGACCGACTGGATTAAAACCACTGAAAACTGGTGGTTGGTCGCTAATAAGCTGGCGTGGTGAAGTTTTCTGAGTTTTCTTCAAGTGTTCAACGCATGAATAGGGCCAGCTTGTCGTGGTCGCGTGTCGCGGGTTTGTACCTGACCGAAGGTGTGGTCGAGCGGATAAAACCACTGAACATTAGTTGTTGGTCGTGAGTTCACGCCTTGCCAACGGGCTGGCCAAGTGAATTTTTCTGGGTTTGCTTCACGTTTCTAACGCCCAAATAGGATCCCGTTTCCCATAGAAAGTCATCCCGGGAGACATCTCTCCTCGGCAGATTGCCCACATGTTGGGTCACGGCATCCTATCAAACCAAACCCTCTTTTAAAACGAAACGGTACTCTCGAGGTTATAAAAAATATGCATGGCTTGGGATATCGTGAATCTTCTACGTCACGTATTTCACATTTATTTATGAAAATAAATACCGGTACAAAAATTCTATACATTGCAAAGATTCGTTTTAGTACTTTTTATACTAAAAATTATGTGTTTCAAAGCTAACATTGTTCTTGTTATCTTAAAGTTTTCGTCGATATAATGAAACAAATAAAACGAAATTTTAGCGTTTTTCTAATCAAAATCAAATTTTTTTCTGACTTAAAGATAAAATTCGATTGACTGATTGATAAGACAACGTAACACTTGGGCGATCTAGCCAAGGGTGTATGCCTCCCTAGAGGGGACCTTCTATGGAAAACTGCCCACTTATTTAGACAGGTGAACTAAACTCGAAAAACTTCACGTAGCCAGCCGGTTGGTCAGGTGCGAACTAGCGACCAACTATCAGTGTTTAGTGGTCTTATAAATTCGGCCACCGATTGGCTTAATTTAAAGATTAATAGAAATATAATAAACAGAGACAATGTAAAATTAAAGAGAAAGATAGAAATAACTAAATTCTTACTTATACTGTACAGTATTTAAAATCTTTTGTGTTAACAGAGATTCGCCAATTGATAAATAATTTATTTTCATCAATAGATAAGTTTCTATATATAAGCCTAAACTATATCAAATTAAAGATTTACTTTTAGCGACTACACTTTAAAAAGACGTGAACGTTATATTATATTAATTAATGATAAACAAGGATGAATATGTAAATTTTATGAATGGAGCAATCATCATAATTGCAACTAAGAAACAAAAAAACCTAGATAATTAAATTTAATCTTCTAAGTCCATTTTATAAATAAGAACAGTAAAATCTGTTTAAAACAGATCGCTATGATATCGATCAGAATTTTTCGTTTTTGCAGGTTTCCGTTTTATAGAAAGTTATGTTATTATTAAAGCAGAAATGTGTGCTGAAAAATTGTTACAACTCATATTTAGAACTGCTTTGTTTCAAAGACATATACATGAAGTGAATGGAGAGGGGAAAAAAATCTGTATAAAACCTCAATACCCTTGAAATCATAATGATTTAGAATTTAGCTGCCGTTTCGCCGAAAAATTATCCTATACTCGGGTTATGTTACGCAATTGGAACCTAAAAAAATTCTCCTTTTCCGTATTAAAGTTTTCGACTTGGAATAATATTTTATACGGAAAGTCATTCCGTTCCGACATTTATTATCCGTTTTGTATAGGATTTACTTTAGACAGGTTTTACTGTATATTGTCAGTCTGGATGTTTGTAAAATAATATAAAAACAAGAAAGTAAGTATTAAAAATGAAATCGTTTTGCTTTATTTTAAGGAGATGATCGGAGGCGATTGCCCCTTCTGAAGCATCCTTGAATATGTAAGCATATTTATTCGAATATGTTAATCTAAAAAGAAATAATTCACTTTCTATTTTTATATTTCGGATTAAATTTTGAAATTTGATAAGTTCCTTAAATTATGCAGTTATGAGAATTATCCTGGATCTTTTTATAGATTTTAAAGCAAAACACGTGTTTGTGATTTAATTAAGATTTTTCTTCCCTCAGAATAATGTAAAAAAAATTAAAATATTTGACATTATTATAAAAATATATATTCTTTCTCACCCTCTATTAAAATTTATTTATATCAATTTTTTTTTAATTTCTAATTTTAAAATAATAGGAGTAATGTTTAAGGTTACGAAATATTACAATTTTTTCCTGCACTCTAAATTTATTATTGTTATTTTATTATAAAATCTGAGTTTATTGTTTTGATTTTCAGGCAATAAATTATTTGTAATTGAAGCGAATAAACTGTAAAAATTAAATTTAAAATAAGCACTTCTTTTTTAAAAAATATTTTAAAACCTTTCAATATAGTAATTAATACTTTAAAGTATTGCCTAAATATAATTAAAATAATATATATTAATTTCAATAATACAGAAAGTGCAAAGGAATTTCAATAGGCCGAAACTATAAAAATTGCAAAGGAATTTTAAACTTATTATCTATAATTAATTTAAGTTTTAAGTCAGGATTAGTTGGAGGAAGAAAACCTATTTATTTTTTAATTAAATTTTATTAATTTATTCTATTTTTGTAAGGTATTTTGTAGAGAGCACCTGTTAAAAAAGGTTATACCGTCTATGATTAAACTTTTTATAAATAATATCCAGAACAAGTTAATTTTAAAAATAGATCCGGCGATTCTCCTCCTTTTGTTATGAGGTCGATAGCTCTTTATTTTGCCACATTTAGAATTGACCCGTTTCTTCGATAGGATGGTCAAACTAAACTTTCTTTTCGAAAATTACTATATTTAGAACATGCTTATTACAGTATTTTAGATATTTAAAAAAAAATAAATCTCAAATTAATTAAATAATATTTAAATATGATTTCTTGAATTAAATAGTTTATTTTTAAACAACTATTAAATGTGCTAAATCTGATAACCATCTCTTGAGAATCTCATCACAGGTTGGGGTTGGGGGATACTTAAATAGGTCAAAGCTGTCTTAATCTACCCTCAACCTTTATATTTCTTGAAAAATAAGATAGATAAATTCTTTTTCTTAGAAAAATTACATAAATTTTGCTTTAAACTATATTCTGAACATAATTTTATAGTTATTAAATGTTACAAAATTTTATATAGTCTACTAAATACTTAACGCAATAAAATTTGAAATATTTTTCAAAATTATGCAGATTATACATTGTAAATGAAAGTCTATAATATCTTAATTATATACTTTCAATAAAATATATAAAGAATATAAATCCTAATTTAAGTATTAAATTATAATTTCAGGAAAGATTTATAGTTAAATTTAAGATTTTTTATTGTTATTTCCTCATAATGAATTTTACAAAATTAAATTTTTGGGGAAGTTAAAAGATCCAAAAATAAATTACTACAGAAATGTTTTCGTTTTATTTCTTCTGAGATATTCACATGTCAACAGTGTTTAGAGCTAGTCAAACTTTCTGGAAGATTACAAGTGCACTGAACCTAGGAAAATTTTCATTTTTTTTATGATAATTATGTCAAAGAAATAGACCTTTTCGTGACGTTGATTTACTTTCTATTTCTTTTTTCTATATCCTTAAACTTTGAATTAATTTAATTTAATTTGTTTTAATCTGTTTTTAATAGAAACTTCACTTAAAATCTAAACTGAAATAAGCATTTAGTATGTAAGTCGATAATGTTAATAAATATTTGATAAAATTTCTAGTAAAATAAATATTTAAATTGTAATAAAATAATTTTATAATATAAATATATTTTAATATTTTTAAAATTAATTTATTTGCTATTTTGTTGATAATAAATCTGATGATTTATTAGATAAGATATGTAATAGAACAAAAGTTAAGGTTGGATTTAGACTTGTGGCTCCTAAGCTTATAACAGACCCTTCTCCTTCATATGCGTGTAAAAATGTGAGGCCCTAAGCTGTAGACATATAAAGCGAGTCTTTCAGCTGCTGCTTGTTTGGTTTATATGCAAATTAGGCCCTAACAAAAATAATAAGAAATTATTTTAAAAATGACATAGCTTTGAACTCGATAAATAAATCGATAAACTCTTACTGATATTTTAGATACAATATGTTCGTAACAACAGAATTTGACAACAGAGGAAAAGTAAAACAGGACATGACCCTCCCATCAGTTGCTATTTTCTACTTTCCTTCATCAGTTTCTACTCCAGACAGTACGTGACTTGCTTTCTATAATGGCCTTGGGGTACAGAAGTGAGAGCACTTTCTCTATATAAGTGTTGGAAAGATGCTAGCACCGGAGAACAGAACCATCTGCAGACATGAAGAGTCTAGTAAGTAATTTCACAGCTATGTTATTTCTAATTCAATATACATTGGCTTATATTTTTAATTCATTTTTAGCTAGCAAGTTTCATTCTTTTCGGATTACTTTTCCACGTCGCATTTTCGGGAATTATTGGTGGTTTCGGAGGAGGAGGAGGTGGTTTTGGTGGATTCGGTCACGGTTTAGAAAGTTTCGGTGGTTTTGGTGGATTCGGTCACGGTTTAGAAGGAGGAGGAGGTGGCGGAGGAGGTGGTAAAAAAATAATAATTGTGAAAGACCTTGGTGGATTAGGAGGCGGTTTTGGTGGTGGTAGTGGTGGATTTGGAGGAGGTTTTGGTCATGGATTTGGCGGTGGATTTGGCGGTGGATTTGGAGGAGGAGGTGGTGGTTTAAAATTAAAAGAAGCCTTCATCATCAAAAGTTTTCCAGTGATTAAATATCATTACGTTCCGATAGTTAAAATTACGAAGTCATATAAATTAGGATAAATTAATTAGCTAATCAAAAGGTAAATATAAATCACTTTTCAAGAATTTAATTTTTACGTAACAAGATTATTTATTTTGTATTTTTCTTGCAGAAGAGAAGATTTCTAAAGAATAGAGTGAAGAACAATAAATATCTTAGAAATATTGTAAAAGATATTGTAAATAAACAGTTTTTATATTTTATTGACTTTTTCCTTTTTAAGATTTGATTATATAAACAATTTTTTAAATTTCTCTCCGTTACTCAGCCATGGCAGGAAAATGTAAAATTAAAGTGTTTAGCTCTTTGAATGAAGCGAATTTTTTTTATGCACTTTAAAACAAAACGCGTCATACTGAAAACAATGAGATATTAAATTAAAAACATGTAAATATCTGATAATTATATTTTTCATATAAAAAACAATTAAAACTTTATTATTTATGTATTATTTTTTTCTTTTTGTAGAAGCAATTAAGCAAAAAATAACAGTGTTGTATTTTAAGAATCATTTATTTATAGAATTTTAATTTTACTGTATTATATTTTATATTAAAAGTTATAATTGACAGCCGGATGCCCTATCTATCGCTCTGATGAAACCGGGATCAAATCCGATCGAGCAACTTCCAGAAATTTTTTATGGGCCCTCTGTCCTAGACATGTCGGGCATCGTACCTCATCGCCCGATTGTTCCAATTACGGGCATTACTCATAACGGACATTAAGCCCTAAATAAAGGTCCTCTTCGTATCCACAGGGTGGAAATTAAAAAATTTTAAATTCATTTAGTAGTTATCAAAGAACACTACTACTAAATTTAAAGTTTACAACACGGGAAGAAAGTTAAGAAAATTTAAAGCTCATTCTATTATTATTATTTTATGCAATATATATATATTTTTATTCTTTTTCTGATTTATTGCTGATTAATCGAGCATATAGGCTACTTTTTCATTTGAAACGATTTGTACAAGAAAATAATATAAAAAAATAACGTATAATCTCTCGATCTTGAAATAATGTCAAATACAATTTATAATGTTGCCAAAATTAGAATAATTACGAAATTTAAATTTATCTTAAATCACAAACATATGAATTTCCTTATTCCTGAACATAAGAAATGTCTTTATGAACCTTACGATCCAGAAATTTCACTGATGTCAATACTCTTTTTACTTTATTATTATCAGATCTTCATGCAAACTAATAAAAAGTATATAAATATACGAATAAATTTAACGTGTATTTTATATGCCTAGGTCTATATAATATTGTATTGTTTTGTTGTTATTATTATAGGTCTATTTAACATTTTATATTTTATTTAAGTCTATTTATATAGGTGTGATTAATTAAAAATTTTAAATTAAATAACAACAATGAATTAAAACAGAGGGGAAGCAAACTTGTTTCACAGATTTCAAGAATTTATGAGTTTAAATTTTATGCTTTAATAGCATATTCATGACTGTCATGTCAAATAAAATTTAATGTACTCTGGTTTTAGCATTTCCTGGTAATAAACAAATTTTATACATGTTTTCACTATATTTATACACTTAACTTTATATACATTTCGTTTTAAAGTTTAACCTCTAGTCTTTACGAAAAATTATAGAAATAATATATAAAATATATTATAGAAATTTAAAAAAAATTAATATAATTTTGTTTTCCTCCTACAAATAAATTTACTATTTTAAAAGTGATATACAGTATGACCAATGATATATTTTATGTAAGTTCATACCAGTACTTACGCAGCAAATATTGTTATACAATGGAGTCACATTTCTCCTGAACTCAATGTTTTTCCCATACAATTTTCTTCCGCATTTTCTAGGATATAAACTTTTCAAATTCTATTGAGTTTCCGTCTGTAGTAAAGGAAGTTTAATTATAACTGTCTGGTAAAAGATCGTTGACTCCGTATGATTTTATTAACTTTAAATTAAAAAATAAGACTATTTCAAGTTTGATTCTTTAAATTTAATTAATTAACTTTCTGGATATTTAAATAATATATCTAAAACAAACAGAAATTATTATAATTTATATTTCTCCATGTAGATGCCTTATGTATTAAGACTTCATACAATCTTATTAGAAAAATGTTTAATTTAATATTAATTGTGTAATTTCAAGCATTTGTATGCTTTAAATTATATAAACTCTTTATGAAACTTTATAAATCAAATAATATTTACATTATATTATAATAAACTAAGCGTAATGTATTCTCTGTTAACTATTTTTTAATTGATTGCTAAAAGAAAGAGCATTTGTATTAAATTTGGCAAAGATTTATTCATTGTTTGAATAAAGATTTAATATAATTTATTAAAACAGTTAATTTAATATCTATTAATTTAAATCTATTTATGAATTGATGAAAAAAGTAACGTAACACATGGGCTATCTACCAAGGGGGAATGTTTTCTGGGAAGAAATTCTATGGAAACTGACTCCTATTTAGGTTTAGACACGTAAAGAAAACTCGAGAAACTTCACGTGGCCAGAGAAGCGAACCCGCGACCAACTACCAGTTGTTCAGTAGTTTTATCCACTGATTCATAAATTGAAAAGAATAAATTAAGCGTTTTAAGTGTGTCGAATGATTATTATTATTTTTTAAAGAAATTAAAATAATTTAATGTAAGCCAATTTAGTTATCTAATAATAATAAAAAAAAATATATAATGTTTTAACTTTATATTTTATTATAGTGTGAATTATAAAATATCTTTTAATTGTTTCAATAGGATATTTTGAAGTATAAAATAATATTGCTATTGATACTGAAGAAAGACAAAAAGCCTACTCAGAAGTCCAGAATAGAAGGGAAGGAAAAGAGATAGGAAAAAACATTAAAGCAAGAAGGAAACACCAGCAGTAACCTGGTCACATCAAGAGAAAGGACAGGTACACAAAACGCTTACAAACAAGATTACACAATGAGGCAGGGAGGGAAAAAAAGACAGTTTCTTTGCTTGAGAAGAACAAAATTCCCGACATGATAAGGAACGTATCGAAGCAGACAACAGTGATAATTGAAAACTTAGTAAATACCTTAACAAAAAATTGAAACGACAGGAACAATATAAAATAATATATAAAAATTTGTTTAATTTACACATGAAAAAGCTGGCAAGGGCTCTGCAACGACTTTTCCGATACTTAAACAGGAGGTTAAGGGGTCCAGGAAGGAAGTTAGAAAATTTTTAATTATAATTTTTAAAAGTTATATAAAAAGCAAAAGTCTTATTTTTAGAAGAAGGGCCGAGTTTAAAAAATCGTAAATGCCAATAATTATTTTTAATAAGCTAAAAACTCGTACGAGTAAAATTAATTAAGTCTAATCCTCCTCGAAATATGACTCCTACCTCCTCTATCTTCCCCTTGACTTATAATATTCAAAAAGCAATAGCATCAATGTTTCATATTTAAATATATTTCAGTCAAAAATTTTAAAATGTTTGGTCCATGAAGCTTCAGAAAGTAAAATACATGCCAACACATAAGATACATACACATACAAACATACAGAACGTCTCCTTTTTTATGTGTTTTTTGGAATTATGGGAGCTTAAAACGTCAAAAAAAAATGCAAAAAAACCGGACGGTCAATACTTTCAATGTTATTTTAACATCCGGGAAAGTAAAACGTCAATTCTATACCACTGATAAGTGAGCTTTTATTTCCCACACTCTATTAATGGTTCATTTATATTTAGTTATCTGTATTTGGAATCTTAAATATAAAATTGTTGAATATTTTTATTGATAAGAGTTTATTTTTGATTAAGGATAAATTTAATTAAATTACGAATAGACGTATTTAGCGAATCTAATAAAATTGAACTTTTATTTTTCTTTACAACAAATTAAAATTTTTATAATAGATTAAATCNAGTTGTTCAAATAGTTAAATAATATTTAAATATGATTTCTTGAATTAAATAGTTTATTTTTAAACAACTATTAAATGTGCTAAATCTGATAACCATCTCTTGAGAATCTCATCACAGGTTGGGGTTGGGGGATACTTAAATAGGTCAAAGCTGTCTTAATCTACCCTCAACCTTTATATTTCTTGAAAAATAAGATAGATAAATTCTTTTTCTTAGAAAAATTACATAAATTTTGCTTTAAACTATATTCTGAACATAATTTTATAGTTATTAAATGTTACAAAATTTTATATAGTCTACTAAATACTCAACGCAATAAAATTTAAAATATTTTTCAAAATTATGCAGATTATACATTGTAAATGAAAGTCTATAATATCTTAATTATATACTTTCAATAAAATATATAAAGAATATAAATCCTAATTTAAGTATTAAATTATAATTTCAGGAAAGATTTATAGTTAAATTTAAGATTTTTTATTGTTATTTCCTCATAATGAATTTTACAAAATTAAATTTTTGGGGAAGTTAAAAGATCCAAAAATAAATTACTACAGAAATGTTTTCGTTTTATTTCTTCTGAGATATTCACATGTCAACAGTGTTTAGAGCTAGTCAAACTTTCTGGAAGATTACAAGTGCACTGAACCTAGGAAAATTTTCATTTTTTTTATGATAATTATGTCAAAGAAATAGACCTTTTCGTGACGTTGATTTACTTTCTATTTCTTTTTTCTATATCCTTAAACTTTGAATTAATTTAATTTAATTTGTTTTAATCTGTTTTTAATAGAAACTTCACTTAAAATCTAAACTGAAATAAGCATTTAGTATGTAAGTCGATAATGTTAATAAATATTTGATAAAATTTCTAGTAAAATAAATATTTAAATTGTAATAAAATAATTTTATAATATAAATATATTTTAATATTTTTAAAATTAATTTATTTGCTATTTTGTTGATAATAAATCTGATGATTTATTAGATAAGATATGTAATAGAACAAAAGTTAAGGTTGGATTTAGACTTGTGGCTCCTAAGCTTATAACAGACCCTTCTCCTTCATATGCGTGTAAAAATGTGAGGCCCTAAGCTGTAGACATATAAAGCGAGTCTTTCAGCTGCTGCTTGTTTGGTTTATATGCAAATTAGGCCCTAACAAAAATAATAAGAAATTATTTTAAAAATGACATAGCTTTGAACTCGATAAATAAATCGATAAACTCTTACTGATATTTTAGATACAATATGTTCGTAACAACAGAATTTGACAACAGAGGAAAAGTAAAACAGGACATGACCCTCCCATCAGTTGCTATTTTCTACTTTCCTTCATCAGTTTCTACTCCAGACAGTACGTGACTTGCTTTCTATAATGGCCTTGGGGTACAGAAGTGAGAGCACTTTCTCTATATAAGTGTTGGAAAGATGCTAGCACCGGAGAACAGAACCATCTGCAGACATGAAGAGTCTAGTAAGTAATTTCACAGCTATGTTATTTCTAATTCAATATACATTGGCTTATATTTTTAATTCATTTTTAGCTAGCAAGTTTCATTCTTTTCGGATTACTTTTCCACGTCGCATTTTCGGGAATTATTGGTGGTTTCGGAGGAGGAGGAGGTGGTTTTGGTGGATTCGGTCACGGTTTAGAAAGTTTCGGTGGTTTTGGTGGATTCGGTCACGGTTTAGAAGGAGGAGGAGGTGGCGGAGGAGGTGGTAAAAAAATAATAATTGTGAAAGACCTTGGTGGATTAGGAGGCGGTTTTGGTGGTGGTAGTGGTGGATTTGGAGGAGGTTTTGGTCATGGATTTGGCGGTGGATTTGGCGGTGGATTTGGAGGAGGAGGTGGTGGTTTAAAATTAAAAGAAGCCTTCATCATCAAAAGTTTTCCAGTGATTAAATATCATTACGTTCCGATAGTTAAAATTACGAAGTCATATAAATTAGGATAAATTAATTAGCTAATCAAAAGGTAAATATAAATCACTTTTCAAGAATTTAATTTTTACGTAACAAGATTATTTATTTTGTATTTTTCTTGCAGAAGAGAAGATTTCTAAAGAATAGAGTGAAGAACAATAAATATCTTAGAAATATTGTAAAAGATATTGTAAATAAACAGTTTTTATATTTTATTGACTTTTTCCTTTTTAAGATTTGATTATATAAACAATTTTTTAAATTTCTCTCCGTTACTCAGCCATGGCAGGAAAATGTAAAATTAAAGTGTTTAGCTCTTTGAATGAAGCGAATTTTTTTTATGCACTTTAAAACAAAACGCGTCATACTGAAAACAATGAGATATTAAATTAAAAACATGTAAATATCTGATAATTATATTTTTCATATAAAAAACAATTAAAACTTTATTATTTATGTATTATTTTTTTCTTTTTGTAGAAGCAATTAAGCAAAAAATAACAGTGTTGTATTTTAAGAATCATTTATTTATAGAATTTTAATTTTACTGTATTATATTTTATATTAAAAGTTATAATTGACAGCCGGATGCCCTATCTATCGCTCTGATGAAACCGGGATCAAATCCGATCGAGCAACTTCCAGAAATTTTTTATGGGCCCTCTGTCCTAGACATGTCGGGCATCGTACCTCATCGCCCGATTGTTCCAATTACGGGCATTACTCATAACGGACATTAAGCCCTAAATAAAGGTCCTCTTCGTATCCACAGGGTGGAAATTAAAAAATTTTAAATTCATTTAGTAGTTATCAAAGAACACTACTACTAAATTTAAAGTTTACAACACGGGAAGAAAGTTAAGAAAATTTAAAGCTCATTCTATTATTATTATTTTATGCAATATATATATATTTTTATTCTTTTTCTGATTTATTGCTGATTAATCGAGCATATAGGCTACTTTTTCATTTGAAACGATTTGTACAAGAAAATAATATAAAAAAATAACGTATAATCTCTCGATCTTGAAATAATGTCAAATACAATTTATAATGTTGCCAAAATTAGAATAATTACGAAATTTAAATTTATCTTAAATCACAAACATATGAATTTCCTTATTCCTGAACATAAGAAATGTCTTTATGAACCTTACGATCCAGAAATTTCACTGATGTCAATACTCTTTTTACTTTATTATTATCAGATCTTCATGCAAACTAATAAAAAGTATATAAATATACGAATAAATTTAACGTGTATTTTATATGCCTAGGTCTATATAATATTGTATTGTTTTGTTGTTATTATTATAGGTCTATTTAACATTTTATATTTTATTTAAGTCTATTTATATAGGTGTGATTAATTAAAAATTTTAAATTAAATAACAACAATGAATTAAAACAGAGGGGAAGCAAACTTGTTTCACAGATTTCAAGAATTTATGAGTTTAAATTTTATGCTTTAATAGCATATTCATGACTGTCATGTCAAATAAAATTTAATGTACTCTGGTTTTAGCATTTCCTGGTAATAAACAAATTTTATACATGTTTTCACTATATTTATACACTTAACTTTATATACATTTCGTTTTAAAGTTTAACCTCTAGTCTTTACGAAAAATTATAGAAATAATATATAAAATATATTATAGAAATTTAAAAAAAATTAATATAATTTTGTTTTCCTCCTACAAATAAATTTACTATTTTAAAAGTGATATACAGTATGACCAATGATATATTTTATGTAAGTTCATACCAGTACTTACGCAGCAAATATTGTTATACAATGGAGTCACATTTCTCCTGAACTCAATGTTTTTCCCATACAATTTTCTTCCGCATTTTCTAGGATATAAACTTTTCAAATTCTATTGAGTTTCCGTCTGTAGTAAAGGAAGTTTAATTATAACTGTCTGGTAAAAGATCGTTGACTCCGTATGATTTTATTAACTTTAAATTAAAAAATAAGACTATTTCAAGTTTGATTCTTTAAATTTAATTAATTAACTTTCTGGATATTTAAATAATATATCTAAAACAAACAGAAATTATTATAATTTATATTTCTCCATGTAGATGCCTTATGTATTAAGACTTCATACAATCTTATTAGAAAAATGTTTAATTTAATATTAATTGTGTAATTTCAAGCATTTGTATGCTTTAAATTATATAAACTCTTTATGAAACTTTATAAATCAAATAATATTTACATTATATTATAATAAACTAAGCGTAATGTATTCTCTGTTAACTATTTTTTAATTGATTGCTAAAAGAAAGAGCATTTGTATTAAATTTGGCAAAGATTTATTCATTGTTTGAATAAAGATTTAATATAATTTATTAAAACAGTTAATTTAATATCTATTAATTTAAATCTATTTATGAATTGATGAAAAAAGTAACGTAACACATGGGCTATCTACCAAGGGGGAATGTTTTCTGGGAAGAAATTCTATGGAAACTGACTCCTATTTAGGTTTAGACACGTAAAGAAAACTCGAGAAACTTCACGTGGCCAGAGAAGCGAACCCGCGACCAACTACCAGTTGTTCAGTAGTTTTATCCACTGATTCATAAATTGAAAAGAATAAATTAAGCGTTTTAAGTGTGTCGAATGATTATTATTATTTTTTAAAGAAATTAAAATAATTTAATGTAAGCCAATTTAGTTATCTAATAATAATAAAAAAAAATATATAATGTTTTAACTTTATATTTTATTATAGTGTGAATTATAAAATATCTTTTAATTGTTTCAATAGGATATTTTGAAGTATAAAATAATATTGCTATTGATACTGAAGAAAGACAAAAAGCCTACTCAGAAGTCCAGAATAGAAGGGAAGGAAAAGAGATAGGAAAAAACATTAAAGCAAGAAGGAAACACCAGCAGTAACCTGGTCACATCAAGAGAAAGGACAGGTACACAAAACGCTTACAAACAAGATTACACAATGAGGCAGGGAGGGAAAAAAAGACAGTTTCTTTGCTTGAGAAGAACAAAATTCCCGACATGATAAGGAACGTATCGAAGCAGACAACAGTGATAATTGAAAACTTAGTAAATACCTTAACAAAAAATTGAAACGACAGGAACAATATAAAATAATATATAAAAATTTGTTTAATTTACACATGAAAAAGCTGGCAAGGGCTCTGCAACGACTTTTCCGATACTTAAACAGGAGGTTAAGGGGTCCAGGAAGGAAGTTAGAAAATTTTTAATTATAATTTTTAAAAGTTATATAAAAAGCAAAAGTCTTATTTTTAGAAGAAGGGCCGAGTTTAAAAAATCGTAAATGCCAATAATTATTTTTAATAAGCTAAAAACTCGTACGAGTAAAATTAATTAAGTCTAATCCTCCTCGAAATATGACTCCTACCTCCTCTATCTTCCCCTTGACTTATAATATTCAAAAAGCAATAGCATCAATGTTTCATATTTAAATATATTTCAGTCAAAAATTTTAAAATGTTTGGTCCATGAAGCTTCAGAAAGTAAAATACATGCCAACACATAAGATACATACACATACAAACATACAGAACGTCTCCTTTTTTATGTGTTTTTTGGAATTATGGGAGCTTAAAACGTCAAAAAAATGCAAAAAAACCGGACGGTCAATACTTTCAATGTTATTTTAACATCCGGGAAAGTAAAACGTCAATTCTATACCACTGATAAGTGAGCTTTTATTTCCCACACTCTATTAATGGTTCATTTATATTTAGTTATCTGTATTTGGAATCTTAAATATAAAATTGTTGAATATTTTTATTGATAAGAGTTTATTTTTGATTAAGGATAAATTTAATTAAATTACGAATAGACGTATTTAGCGAATCTAATAAAATTGAACTTTTATTTTTCTTTACAACAAATTAAAATTTTTATAATAGATTAAATCTCTTTTTCCTTAGAGTTATAAATTATGTCTTTATTATTTTTTTAATCAAATTACTTATTTAGATATACTTTTTCCTATAATACTGTATAGATTTAATTTTATAAATATTTTACATGCTATATTGTACGAAGTATTATGATATAGGCCTACAGTCGAATCTCCAATAACGCCCACTTCTAAATAGAGGCCATTTTTCTCGGGGTTTTTTCTTTCTGAACAAAAATGCACACAAAATAACCTGCAAACAATAGTCATTTACTGTGGTCAGTTGTCATTATTCAGAGGTTTAACTATATTTTATTTAGAAATATAAAAAAATTAATAAATTTAATAAGAAATGAAAGTTTTGCCAGTGTAAATATATATATTATGCGCTTAATTATATTTCTTTAATTAAATATCAATAAAATAGTAAACATAATATTAGACGTGGCAATGCGATACGATTTTCCCATAAAATTAATTAATTAATTAAAATTTAAATATTATTTTTTAATCAATTAATCAAAACGAAATTTAACCATTTCTAATTAAACAAATCATAATTTCAATTTTATATTTCTAAATTCCAATATTCTCTTTAAAATGGTACATTACTTATAATTATTGTAAAAATGCTTGCAGTAATTTTTCCATACTTCTTATATATTTAATTGTTCATTATTGCTAAAAATAAATAAATAGTTCAAAACATTATTTTTATTTAATTAACAACATATAGGCCTATTGTCAGCGTATACTGACTTATCATTCAAATTATTTCATTGTTTATTTCATTTTCGGTATTGAATTTTGCCAAGTGATCAGAGAAATAAAAGTTATATTCTCAGCACTGTATATTGTAAATTATAATTATACTAGCGTTGCTCGGGAAAAAATGTCAACAGCAAAGATTAAGATTATTAAATGATTTCGTACTTTTAACCCTTCTATTATATTATATTATTTGATTTATATATAAAGGTAATCTTACGTAAGAGTTTATCGCACCGAGTGCCCAATCTAACACATTTTAAAACTACTTTAAATTGTGTACAGTAGAAGAATAAAGAATTTTTAAAATGTGTTAGATTGGTCATTCGATGTGATAAACCCTTAGGTAAGATAATCTTTGTAGTTATGTAAATCAAATACAGTACTATAATATAACAAACATTAAAACGAAAACTATATAAAGAGCTTGGTTATTTCAGCCTATCATTGCCACGTTTATCTCAATACTCGGATGGTACAAAATGGCACAATTTTATTGGTCAAGTAGACACCAATTGAAAATACGATATCTTAACTTTTATAACCAGTTAAAAAGGATCTTTTGGACGAATAAATCGAAATGTTATGTTCTTCGAATCCGACGCTCATCCTAGTTCAAGAATCACTCAGAATCCGAATGTTAACTCTAAGAAACTGTACCACTGTACCACTGTCGAATATCAAATGGTAATCTGGCCACGAATGAATTTTCACGAAAAACGGACACGATATTTAAACTCAGCACCTTCGAAAACCATTTAAATCATATTTTTTGTTCGCCAGCTATCTTGTATTATGCAATTTTCCTAATTGAATGCCACTATATCGATGGTCCGATAGAAAGAAGGAACTTGTGGAAGGGGGTTGAAGTAAATTCGACCAAAAGTACTAGTTGTTCTCCTCCCGGAAGACAGGATGGTCAACGACTAGTACTTAATACTGGTCTACTATTAATATTTGAAAAGTGATCCGTGTCAGACAGGTTATGATAGCCCTGCATGTGATCGAACTTGCTAACCTTAACGTCCGAAAGACTTCATATGACTTGTTTAAATAAAAAAAATCTTATAAAAATGTGAGAATAGTTACTTTTATGTGATAATAAAATGTTTACATTGTATAAACTACGTGGGCAGATCGCCTATCTGTTGCGTTGTCGTATATCATCAAAACGATTAGTATTTTGAAGCACATTTTTTTTTTCTGTTTTTGAATCGCCCTGTAAAATTTTGATCAGATTTCATATACTATTTATTTTCCATGCTGATCGACAGCATAAGCGATCCAGCGCCACTAAAACTAAACCGAAGCAGAAAATATTTCCTAAATATGCTTTAAACTATAGAGTATAAAATCTAACCCCATTTTATTTATTTTTATTTCTATGAATTTGTATTCATTTATAATTCAAAATATTGGAAAAAAACGAATATTTTATTCAGTTAAAAATACAAATAATTAATAATAATCAAATGCTTTTTATGATTTGAACATACACATTTTTATGATTCATAAGCAAAAACGATTATTAATCATGCTTACTAATTAATAACTGATTTATTTTCTGAAACAACTATCCACATTACCCATTCGCAAATCCACTTCCAAAATAACTTATATCATAAAGTATAATAGGTTTTCTTCCATCTTCTTTCTGCTTTTCTTGTTTTTCTTCCTCGTCCTTCTCGTCACTAGATCCATTTTGATCATAGAGCAAAACTTTTTCGTGTCCTTTGGTTTGTGTTGCGTCGGGATTTTTTCTAGTTTCTTCTAATTGAGGATTGCTTTCTTTATTTGATTTAGTGGTCGAGATGATAAATATAGCGAGGAAAATAAGGATCTATGAGGAAATTTTAAATACTTAAAACTATATCCAATAATAAAATTATATTATTAATAAAAATAAGCCTTACCTCACTCTTCATAGTGAATTCGACTTGACAGAAGTGTATACAATAGTTAAATGAAGGTGTTTATATATTTTCCCTCTCAACTGACAAACCTGACCTTGATTTCAGTTGTCAAACAACGTTGTCCTTTACTAGGAAAATTAAAATACTTTTTAGGTACTCTACGTCTACTTTTCTCTAGACTTTTCTCTGGTCCTTATAGCACAGAAATTCCCAAATAAAATTTTTATTGTTTCTTCTTTAGAAGCAGATGAAGTTATGAAATCAGATAAACAGCAAACGCTGATTTTATACATAAAAATTTAAGCGTGTATTTTCTTTAAAATAGATTATAACTTAATTTATTAACCTTTTTTTATAATTAAAGAGATTTAATTATTTTACTTTATTGCTTAACTTTATTATTTACTACCTTAAAAGTTTTTTTTATTAAAACAATACACCCGAACCTCCAATATCGGCTACTTCCAAACAACTGCCATTTTTTAATCTTTTGGTCATAGGCCATTACTCAGAAGTTTGTCTGTAATAAAATATTTTAATTAACGATAATTTATATTTAAAAAATAAACTTTGTTTTAAAATTATTTAAATTTTAGAGTTAGCTACATTTCATTTTATTGTTAATTAAGATAAATTTTTAAAATTAATCTTATATACAGTATTTTTCAATTGCTTTATTTTAAGAAAAAGGCAATCTTTTAAAAGTAATTTTAAAAATTTGTTATGTATAAATAAAACTGTATAGGATTATCATAAAGTATTCTTATTCAGTAAACTCAACTTTTAGAAATAAGCCCACTCCTCGGTACATAAGGAAGCAATATCGATGGGGGAAAAAATAGTTCCACAAATCATCAACACAGGAAATTTGGCATTGCGAACGAAAAGAAAGTTTAGTTTTCACTGTTACCAGGTAGAAGATAGGCTTATTTAACCTATATGTAGGAGTCCTCGCGTCTATTCTCTTCACATTTTTTACATATGAGCCTAAATAAAGCCAATCGTACGCTTTGTATCAATAGTATGCAGTTCAACTAAACATGAAAACTCATTTTTTATAAGAGCCGTTAATTTGCCAAATCGATTAAATCCACAAAATAAAAAATGTGGAGAAACCGATGAAATGTATACATTCATTTTAAAAAATTTATTTTAAAATTTAAATTTAAATAATTATTACAAAATGTATTAATACAAGCATAGCTTTTATCTAACGACATATAAAATTAATTCTGTGAAAAATGTAAATATAACGATTATATAACGAAGTTAATCGATTTGGCTTAAGAACGGCACATATTTTACTCGCATTATATAATCTTTTATAAAACATTTGTTTGTAGTTGTATCTATTTTGAAATATAAAGTTCAAAACAAAACAAAATAAAAATTGTTTTCGAAACTACGAATTATTAATTTGAAGAGATGTCACTGAATAAGGAATAAAACCCCACATAGAACATATACAATTTTTAATCGACAACAGAGAGCAACACTCAAGTTGCTCTCTGTTGTCGATTAAGAGAAACACCGAAAAATAATATTGTATCTATAATCTACGTATAAAATACTTAGCTCAAAATCGTCACAACACTTTTTCCTTCGCGGAAAAAAAAAGAGAGAGAGAGAAAAAAAGGAAATAGAAATGCTGCACCGAAAGCGATAAACGATCACGAAATTTTTAAACTTAATTTAGGGTTTCACATTTCCTTATTTTTTTTGTTTATTTTCTATTTCTTTTCCTTTCTTCGATATTAAACAACCGTGAAAATTGCAGTTGTCATGGTAACTGCTACGAATCATCATTTAAAAAAAATGAAAAATAAAGAGATAAAGATATTTCACTTTACCTAAATTCCACACTACCTGAAAATTGCGACTCACTGAGGAACTTTTTTAAACTAATTTTTCCAAAACGGAGGACGCTTTCATGGCTTCGATGTTCGTACCGTTTGCAAGTTGATTGTTAAAATTGAAAAAGAGAAAAGAAAACGTAGATTTTGTATGAGAAAATTTACAAAAACCGACTGGAATATGGCTGTAAAGTGTAAGGCTGCTGAAAGAATTGCGAGATCAGAAGTTTTATTTTGAGTAAGTACGTTTTGTAAAATATACAGTATTTTAAACAAAATGATTAAGTATGAGACTTTGTATCGCATTGATTTAAACTGTTTGTTGAATAATAACACTAGATGATTACTTTTTAGTGGTGCATCAAAAGGATTTTTTTTTTCTTTTTTTAATCATTCCAAGAAATCGTGGTGACTTTCTGCCAGAGCCGTAACTAGCCATTCCTCTGCCCTGTGCAAGAATTTGCATTTAGGCCCCTTAATTTATTTGGTTTTGGGAAAATAATAAAACAAATACATTACAATAGATTTTTAATAAGATTTATTTTAATTGAATTTTTCTGGCTTTCATTTCAGCAAATTCATTAATTACACTTTCATAATTAATNTATGCAAATTAGGCCCTAACAAAAATAATAAGAAATTATTTTAAAAATGACATAGCTTTGAACTCGATAAATAAATCGATAAACTCTTACTGATATTTTAGATACAATATGTTCGTAACAACAGAATTTGACAACAGAGGAAAAGTAAAACAGGACATGACCCTCCCATCAGTTGCTATTTTCTACTTTCCTTCATCAGTTTCTACTCCAGACAGTACGTGACTTGCTTTCTATAATGGCCTTGGGGTACAGAAGTGAGAGCACTTTCTCTATATAAGTGTTGGAAAGATGCTAGCACCGGAGAACAGAACCATCTGCAGACATGAAGAGTCTAGTAAGTAATTTCACAGCTATGTTATTTCTAATTCAATATACATTGGCTTATATTTTTAATTCATTTTTAGCTAGCAAGTTTCATTCTTTTCGGATTACTTTTCCACGTCGCATTTTCGGGAATTATTGGTGGTTTCGGAGGAGGAGGAGGTGGTTTTGGTGGATTCGGTCACGGTTTAGAAAGTTTCGGTGGTTTTGGTGGATTCGGTCACGGTTTAGAAGGAGGAGGAGGTGGCGGAGGAGGTGGTAAAAAAATAATAATTGTGAAAGACCTTGGTGGATTAGGAGGCGGTTTTGGTGGTGGTAGTGGTGGATTTGGAGGAGGTTTTGGTCATGGATTTGGCGGTGGATTTGGCGGTGGATTTGGAGGAGGAGGTGGTGGTTTAAAATTAAAAGAAGCCTTCATCATCAAAAGTTTTCCAGTGATTAAATATCATTACGTTCCGATAGTTAAAATTACGAAGTCATATAAATTAGGATAAATTAATTAGCTAATCAATAGGTAAATATAAATCACTTTTCAAGAATTTAATTTTTACGTAACAAGATTATTTATTTTGTATTTTTCTTGCAGAAGAGAAGATTTCTAAAGAATAGAGTGAAGAACAATAAATATCTTAGAAATATTGTAAAAGATATTGTAAATAAACAGTTTTTATATTTTATTGACTTTTTCCTTTTTAAGATTTGATTATATAAACAATTTTTTAAATTTCTCTCCGTTACTCAGCCATGGCAGGAAAATGTAAAATTAAAGTGTTTAGCTCTTTGAATGAAGCGAATTTTTTTTATGCACTTTAAAACAAAACGCGTCATACTGAAAACAATGAGATATTAAATTAAAAACATGTAAATATCTGATAATTATATTTTTCATATAAAAAACAATTAAAACTTTATTATTTATGTATTATTTTTTTCTTTTTGTAGAAGCAATTAAGCAAAAAATAACAGTGTTGTATTTTAAGAATCATTTATTTATAGAATTTTAATTTTACTGTATTATATTTTATATTAAAAGTTATAATTGACAGCCGGATGCCCTATCTATCGCTCTGATGAAACCGGGATCAAATCCGATCGAGCAACTTCCAGAAATTTTTTATGGGCCCTCTGTCCTAGACATGTCGGGCATCGTACCTCATCGCCCGATTGTTCCAATTACGGGCATTACTCATAATGGACATTAAGCCCTAAATAAAGGTCCTCTTAGTATCCACAGGGTGGAAATTAAAAAATTTTAAATTCATTTAGTAGTTATCAAAGAACACTACTACTAAATTTAAAGTTTACAACACGGGAAGAAAGTTAAGAAAATTTAAAGCTCATTCTATTATTATTATTTTATGCAATATATATATATTTTTATTCTTTTTCTGATTTATTGCTGATTAATCGAGCATATAGGCTACTTTTTCATTTGAAACGATTTGTACAAGAAAATAATATAAAAAAATAACGTATAATCTCTCGATCTTGAAATAATGTCAAATACAATTTATAATGTTGCCAAAATTAGAATAATTACGAAATTTAAATTTATCTTAAATCACAAACATATGAATTTCCTTATTCCTGAACATAAGAAATGTCTTTATGAACCTTACGATCCAGAAATTTCACTGATGTCAATACTCTTTTTACTTTATTATTATCAGATCTTCATGCAAACTAATAAAAAGTATATAAATATACGAATAAATTTAACGTGTATTTTATATGCCTAGGTCTATATAATATTGTATTGTTTTGTTGTTATTATTATAGGTCTATTTAACATTTTATATTTTATTTAAGTCTATTTATATAGGTGTGATTAATTAAAAATTTTAAATTAAATAACAACAATGAATTAAAACAGAGGGGAAGCAAACTTGTTTCACAGATTTCAAGAATTTATGAGTTTAAATTTTATGCTTTAATAGCATATTCATGACTGTCATGTCAAATAAAATTTAATGTACTCTGGTTTTAGCATTTCCTGGTAATAAACAAATTTTATACATGTTTTCACTATATTTATACACTTAACTTTATATACATTTCGTTTTAAAGTTTAACCTCTAGTCTTTACGAAAAATTATAGAAATAATATATAAAATATATTATAGAAATTTAAAAAAAATTAATATAATTTTGTTTTCCTCCTACAAATAAATTTACTATTTTAAAAGTGATATACAGTATGACCAATGATATATTTTATGTAAGTTCATACCAGTACTTACGCAGCAAATATTGTTATACAATGGAGTCACATTTCTCCTGAACTCAATGTTTTTCCCATACAATTTTCTTCCGCATTTTCTAGGATATAAACTTTTCAAATTCTATTGAGTTTCCGTCTGTAGTAAAGGAAGTTTAATTATAACTGTCTGGTAAAAGATCGTTGACTCCGTATGATTTTATTAACTTTAAATTAAAAAATAAGACTATTTCATCAGCATTGAAAATGTCATCTGGGCTATAGATCTGTACAGATCAATTTCTGGTAAACTTTTAAACCATTTTGTGTAATTCTTTTGTATTTCTGTTCTTTCATCAAAGTGTTTTTTTCTGCCCTCTGAGCACTAAGAGAGCAAGAATCACAGATTTTATTGGAAACTGTTCCTCCCTCTTAAAGTTATCCATCCATACACTGCTTGCTTTAAATCTGGTATGTCCCAACTATAGTTTGAATTGTTCAGTTTTCTCTCTAAGAAATTATTTTATTTTTCATTGTTAGGACTATTCTTGTCTCTATTCTGTATAAACTACTTCAGCATACCTTTTTTTTTAACATCTGGATACTCACATTTATGCTTTCTTTTCTACTCTGTCTGATTCTGTTGTTCATTGAAGCTTTTTAATGGAACATCAAATTGTTTCACATATTCAGATTATTATTCTTGCTTTCTTTTACAGTCTTTATGGCATATAACTTTTCTGTTATCAGCAAAATATTTATTTTTCTCCTATTTGCCATTTTTATCTACATTAGGTGAAAATGTCAACATGTGATTCAAACTTTACAATAAAATTTATACGGTATGAATGTTTAGTTTTGAGTAAGGAGATGAACATAAATAAACAAATAAATATGATTGGCCAATAACTCAGTAAATTGTCAAATTGCAGATATGTTTGTTACATCATTAAAATTTTTAATTTTATATTGTGCTATCAGAGGCATAATTTTATACAATACCAATCTTTAACTTCTTTGATAATATTGTCCATATCTTTGAAAACACAAAATTAACATAAAAGTTTTACTGGTTTTACCCTATGTTTTTAACACTTAGTTATTCCAGTGGTCACCATTTGTTATCTTACAGGTAATTTTTTGTATTTTTTGTGAGTTTTATGTGTATAAATATAAATAACTATTAATTTTGTTCTGTAATTTCTTATGTAATTTTATCATATTATGCATAAGAAGGACTGATGAGAGCATATGGCCCAAAATGCACATATAAAAACTGGAAAATAAAATCTAATTTTTCCATTGCAAAAAGAGTTCCTATATGTAGTTCTCGGCAGCAACTTTGTGCTTAATTCCAAAGAACAAATGAAATAGTCTTTGAATTTAAATTTTGTTTGAGTTGGTGAAATGTGATCTCAAAACTTTGACTTATAGAAACAGAATGCATTGAGTCTATGGGAATTAGTTAAGTTGGGATAAAAATAAAATTTGAGTTAAGTAAGTTTGACTTACTAAGAATTTACTATATTTATCAAGTGTTATTTTTTAACAAGCTTATTTCTTATAATTTAACTAAAAATAATTTCTATTGTAATAGGAAATGAAGAATTTGATACAAAATTAGCAAAATCTGTTTGCACTGGATATGCAACTGAATTACTCATATTAACTGTGCAATGTAGTGAAAGAATATCAATGATTGAAAATTTTGCAGAAGCATTGACAAATCTTAGCAGTCAAGGTATGTTTAGAATTATGTTGTAATAAATTACAGTAGAGCATCGATTATCCAACCCCCGATCAACCGTCACATCGGTTAACCAACCACATTCTAGTCAGCAAATTCAAATGTCCACTAGTGATGTGGCGCTACAATATTTGGCTATGTCTTGGCTACTTTAATATTATTTTTGTTAAATTTTGCATGTTTTAGCTGGCAACACTGTCTCGACCATGAAAGGGAGGCCACTATTTAAACAAGGCTTAATTTTTAATGATACAATAGTGACTATTATTATTCAAAAAATTTTTGTTAGGCTTAACATCAATGAAAATTCAGTGCAAAGTAGGTTAATAGCAATATACTAATTACATGGGATATACTAATATACTATGCTAATAATGTATTTTTTCATACTTTTCGATTATCTGTTTTTTCAGTTATCCAACCAACCCCAGTCCCCAATTGAGTCGGATAATCGATGCTCTACTGTACTAAATTATCTGAAATCAAATTATTGTAATTTCTTGCAAATCATTTGTGGATTATCTTTGCTCAAAAAGCAGTTTCAAAATAGATGTAAGTTATACGATGCTATGGGTATATGCCATTTTTACATTGCAATTATGAACTCATTTAATAGATTTTTCTTTGTCTAAACTTACTGAGTTCATCATTTTAAAAAACATGAAAATTCCTTTATGTGCTCCCTACACATTCATCTGTTATCAAGACTTTTCTGAAAATCACCGAAAATATATGCAGTCAAATTCCATTAATACAAACCATACGTTTCTATATTCAACGGTTGACTCAACAGTGAATTTTCCGTTGAGTCCCTCCGTTGAACGATCTGACGTCACGTTTTGCAGAAAAAAGAAACGCTTTCGTTGAGAGGTCGCTTTTCAAGATGGCTGACTTCAGTAACGAGAAGGTGGCGATTGTGACTGTTTTGCTAAATAATTAAAGTAACTCGCTTAACCATTATTCGAATAAATCCTTTTATTCAAATGAACCCGTATCTGTATCATTTTTTTTGTATACTGGGTCTTTTTTTAATTAATAATTTTAATTAATTTCTTGAATATTTATATCATTAGGAAGACTTAGCGGGCCAAATATCGGTCGTAATCAATTTTGGACAAATGAAAAAATCTTAATATTTCAATATTGACCAAATTATCCAACATAATCGTGCAATCACGTGTTTTATCATATACAGATTG